>NC_072412.2:80318240-80622615 GCF_028858775.2 Pan troglodytes | reverse complement strand
TAAATTTTATATTTTTAGTAGAGATGGGGTTTTGCCATATTGGCCAGACTGGTCTTGAACTCTTGACCTTAAGTGATCCACCTACCTCGGCCTCCCAAAGTGCTGGGATTTCAGGCATGAGCCACTGTGCCCAGCCTTTCCTGCTTTTTTTTGAATGCCTAATAATTTTTGATACCAGACTCTTACATTATGTTCAAGTTTGTTACGTTACTTTATACATTGTTGGATTTTTGTTATGGTTTGCAGTTCAGTTGCTTGGATTTAGTTAAATCCTTTTGAAGCCTTTAAGCTTTGTTAAGAAATGTACAATGATGTCTTCAATCTAGTAATAATTTATTCTCTCCACTAAGGCAATATATTTTGATGACTCTACCCAAAGCCCCCATTTTGATAGCTTTCCATTCTGGCTTATGAAGGGCCAAAAATTGTTCAGTCCTGTATGAGCTTCAGAAATTGTGATGCCTGTTCCTTTCCAGTGGTTATTTCTCTGGGCTTAGGAAGCATTCTCTTACACATGGACAGATCAATCTTAAGCCAAAGACTTTACTAGATCCTGCTGCAGATCTTAAGGGCTTTGTATGTGTAGCTGCTGTTTTCTGGTACTCAGGACCACACATCTTAGCCATCTTGCCATCTAGAAACACTAACATTCTTTCTCTTTAATTCAGCAAAACTATTAGGTTGTTTTACACTCCTCTTCAGTGTACTGTGGTCTGGAACTTGCTCATAGGCAGCAAACTGGAGCAACTGTAGGGTTCACCCAATTTATTTCCATCTTCTCAGCAATCACAATTCCGATCTGCCCATTATCCAATATCTGAAAAATATTTTTTCGTATATTTAGTTTTCTAGCTATTTAAAGTATAATGGTAAACTACCTCATTATTTTATCTTAGCCAGTAGTAGACATTCTATCCTCATTATTTTAACTGTTGCATTTAAAATAACATGTTTATTAATGACTAATTTTAATACTTTGTTTCCAAATGTTAGAGATTCAAGTTGTTTCCAATTTATCAAAACTCTTGTTTTCATAAACATCATTGTACATAAATCTTTGAATTAGTTATTTTGTTTAGTTAGCTTCCCTAGAAGAGGAATTACTAGATAAAAAAAATTTAAACACTTCTTATATTCTTGATAGATGTGGAGCAAATTGCCTTTTAGAAAGCAAGTGCCAACTTACAGGAATCTCTACTTATACCAATAGCTAACATTTATTGAGCTCTTAATATGTCATTTAATGTTATAAATGTGCTTAAAAATGCTGATTTGTTCAATCTTCACAACAAACTTAGGAGCTACACACTATTAATAGCACCATTTGAAAGATGAGTAAACCAAGGTACAAGATTTAAAGACTTAAAGATTTTAAGTAATAGCTGATAGATGTTGTGTCCAGAATTCAAACAAAGGCAATGAGGTCCCAGATCCTCCATTCTAACTCCACATTCTACCTCCTTATAAACATTGTTATTATTTAAAATCTTTGCAAATTATTCACAAAATGGTATCTCATTCTTTCAATTTGATTACTAGTAAAATTGAAATGCTTTTGGTATTTCTTAGCTTTTTATTTCCTCTCTAATAGGGTAAATATCTGTGTCTTTTGCCCGTCTCATCCCTTTAAGACTAGCTGCCCTAAAGCGGGAAATGTGAGTAAGATGTTATGGAACTATGAAATTCCAGAAATGCACAATGCTAGCACTGTAAAAGTGGTTCAAGATCTTGACCCTAGGGTTACTCTGTAGATGGGGGTGAAATGCCAGGTTTGGTCACTATGGTTGTATCTATAGTGAAGACCTGTCCTAATGGTTTCAACTCTAGGTAGTCTCAATATGTTTCTGGAGGCGCAAGCAAAGAAGAAGAGAATTAGAGGTTCTCTAGTGTTCTTGGAATTAGTAGCTTAAAAGAGAACTCAAAATAGTATTAAGGGTAGCCAACACTACTCTTCTTTGAATGAGGAAAACATTTAATTTGAAGGATTATTTGGTCAGTAGGTAATCAACATCATTTTAAAAATAGGTTTTAAGGCTGTATTTATAGTGCTTTTTGGCAATTCTCAGCAACTACATTTGGCTTAAAGATAATCTTGACAAAATCAAAATATTTCAAATTCTTTTCAGAATTTTTTCTCAGTACATATGACACAGAGAAAACAAATATTGTGAATGCTTTTACATTGAAAAGGAATGATAAATACATTAATAAATTGTTATATTTCTTTTCTTTTCTTTCTTTCTTTCTTTTTTTTTTTTTTTTTTTTTGAGACAGGGTCTCACTCTGTTGCCCAGGGTGCAGTGCAGTGGCGCAGTCTTGGCTCACTGCAACCTCTACTTCCTGGGTTCAAGCGTGAACTCATGCCTCACCTCCTGAGTAACTGGGATTACAGATGCGTGCCACCATGCCTGTCTAATTTTTGTATTTTTAGTAGAGACGGGGTTTCACCATGTTGGCCAGGCTGGTCGTGAACTCCTGACCTCAAATGATCCCCCAACCTCGGCCTTCCAAGTGCTGGAATTACAGGCATGAGCCACCATGTCCAGCCTCATTGTTATATTTCTAAAGTATTTTCATTACTATATAATAACAAATTTTAATTTCATTAACAAAAGAGACAATCTTTTAGAATATAAATGTACAAAGTCAATAATTTTATATGTAATATAAATTTAGTATATAATACTAAGAAAACAAGAGAGCCTTTTAAAATTTTTATAGATCTGTATATTCAAGATATCTCACTACTGATGATTAAGGTAGACTGACTGACCCAAATATGAATGTCATATCAGCAATTTAACCCATCACTTACTGAGAATCAACTTTATGCCAAACAGGAACCTTGCTAGATGTTGAGTGTTCAACAATGAATGTGAACATAAATTTCTAGAACTAGAATGCTTGGCTTCATATCCTAACTTTGTGACTGTTAGCTATGTGACCTACAAAAAATTACTTCTCTATGCCTCCGTTTCTGTTAGTAAAATAGTGATAACCAATGCTGAGGGACGCCCCACCCTGGATAGATATAAACCTATGCCTTCTATGTTTTTTTTTTTTAATTCATAAGAAACAAGGGACATTTCCAAGTGGCAATGGTATTAAGGTTATAGCAGTTTTGTGCAATGAATAGGGGGATTCTCTCTTTTCATCTTTCTGGAAGAGTTGTACATGGGGACACATCAGTCAGCATACTTTTTTTTGAGTCTGGCTGGGGCTTTTCTGTAAAATCCTCAAGTCCTGATGCTTACTTTGAGAAAACTTTTACAACTACTGATTCAATGTCTCCTAAGAACACACTACCACTGTAAGGTGTCCTAACAATCTCTTACTTTGGCCATTTACCGAGAAACCTTATTATTTAAAATTATAGACTACCAGCAACTTTACTGTTTAAATTGTTATCAGTAAAAATTCCAGATCTTGCCAGGACAATATAACTACCCCAGAATCAAGATATAAAGCATTTTCTGTAGTCTAAAACTTCTCTTTTGCTCCTTTTGATTAAGCCCTTCTAACACTACCAGTCCTAGTCAGATCAGCTTTCTGTTGCTACAGATTCATTTTGCCTTTTTAGAATTACAAACAAATGGAATCCAAAAATAAGGACATTTATATATCTGGTTGTGTATATTATCAGCTCATTATTGCTGAGTGGTACTCTTGTATAGCTGTAACACATTTTGTTTACCCATTCATCAGCTAATGAACATTGGGTTGTTTCCAGATTTTGGCTATTATGAATAAAACTTCTATGAACACTAATTGATGTTCACATCTTTTTTTTTTTTTTTAATTTGAGACCAGGTCTCACTCTGTCACCCAGGCTACAGTGCAGTGGCATGATCTCAGTTCACTGTAACCTCTGCCTCCCAGGATCAAGTGATCCTCCCGTTTCAGCCTCCTGAGTAGCTTGGACCACAGGTGTGTGCCACCATGCCCTGCTAATTTTTCGTATTTTTGGTAGAGAGTTTCATTATGTTGCTCAGGCTGGTCTCAAACTCCTGAGCTCAAGCAATGCACCTGCCTTGGCCTCCCAAAGTGTTGGGATTACAGGTGTGAGCCACCATGCTGGCCATGTTCACATCTTGGTATGAAAATATGTATTCATTGATCTTGAGTAAATACACAGAAGTAGAATTTTTGAGGTATACGTTAAGTGTGTATTTAACTTTATAATAACTGTTGAACAGTTTTTCAAAAAGCTTGTACCATTTTATACCTTCACAAGCAATGTATGAGAGTTCCAATTTTCTACGTTCTTACCAAGAGATGTTTTTATCTGTCATTTTGATTATAGCCATTCTAATGTACACTGTGAGAGGATCTAATTAAAGAGCTTCTGCACAGCAGAAGAAACTATCATCAGAGTGAACAGGCAACCTACAGAATGGGAGAAAATTTTTGCAATCTACCCATCTGACAAAGATCTAATATCCAGAATTTACAAGGAAGTTAAACAAATTTACAAGAAAGAAAAAAAAAACATCAAAAAGTAGACAAAGGACATGAACAGACATTTCTTAAAAGAAGACATTTATGCAACCAACAAACATATGAAAAAAAGATCAACATCATTGATCATTAGAGAAATTCAAATCAAAACCACAGTGAGATACCATCTCACACCAGTCAGAATGGTGGCTATTAAAAAGTCAAGAATGATGCTGGCCTCATAAAATGAGTTAGGGAGGATTCCCTCTTTTTCTACTGATTGGAATAGTTTCAGAAGGAATGGTACCAGTTCCTCCTTGTACCTCTGGTAGAATTCGGCTGTGAATCCATCTGGTCCTGGACTCTTTTTGGTTGGTAAACTATTGATTATTGCCACAATTTCAGCTCCTGTTATTGGTCTATTCAGAGATTCAACTTCTTCCTGGTTTAGTCTTGGGAGAGTGTATGTGTCGAGGAATGTATCCATTTCTTCTAGATTTTCTAGTTTATTTGCGTAGAGGTGTTTGTAGTATTCTCTGATGGCAGTTTGTATTTCTGTGGGATTGGTGGTGATATCCCCTTTATCATTTTTTATTGCGTCTATTAGATTCTTCTCTCTTTTTTTCTTTATTAGTCTTGCTAGCGGTCTATCAATTTTGTTGATCCTTTCAAAAAACCAGCTCCTGGATTCATTAATTTTTTGAAGGGTTTTTTGTGTCTCTATTTCCTTCAGTTCTGCTCTGATTTTAGTTATTTCTTGCCTTCTGCTAGCTTTTGAATGTGTTTGCTCTTGCTTTTCTAGTTCTTTTAATTGTGATGTTAGGGTGTCAATTTTGGATCTTTCCTGCTTTCTCTTGTGGGCATTTAGTGCTATAAATTTCCCTCTGCACACTGCTTTGAATGCGTCCCAGAGATTCTGGTATGTTGTGTCTTTGTTCTCGTTGGTTTCAAAGAACATCTTTATTTCTGCCTTCATTTCGTTATGTACCCAGCAGTCATTCAGGAGCAGGTTGTTCAGTTTCCATGTAGTTGAGCGGCTTTGAGTGAGATTCTCAATCCTGAGTTCTAGTTTGATTGCACTGTGGTCTGAGAGATAGTTTGTTATAATTTCTGTTCTTTTACATTTGCTGAGGAGAGCTTTGCTTCCAACTATGTGGTCAATTTTGGAATAGGTGTGGTGTGGTGCTGAAAAAAATGCATATTCTGTTGATTTGGGGTGGAGAGTTCTGTAGATGTCTATTAGGTCCTTTTGGTGCAGAGCTGAGTTCAATTCCTGGGTATCCTTGTTGACTTTCTGTCTCGTTGATCTGTCTAATGTTGACAGTGGGGTGTTAAAGTCTCCCATTATTAATGTGTGGGAGTCTAAGTCTCTTTGTAGGTCACTCAGGACTTGCTTTATGAATCTGGGTGCTCCTGTATTGGGTGCATAAATATTTAGGATAGTTAGCTCCTCTTGTTGAATTGATCCCTTTACCATTATGTAATGGCCTTCTTTGTCTCTTTTGATCTTTGTTGGTTTAAAGTCTGTTTTATCAGAGACTAGGATTGCAACCCCTGCCTTTTTTTGTTTTCCATTTGCTTGGTAGATCTTCCTCCATCCTTTTATTTTGAGCCTATGTGTGTCTCTGCACATGAGATGGGTTTCCTGAATACAGCACACTGATGGGTCTTGACTCTTTATCCAACTTGCCAGTCTGTGTCTTTTAATTGGAGAATTTAGTCCGTTTACATTTAAAGTTAATATTGTTATGTGTGAATTTGATCCTGTCATTATGATGTTAGCTGGTGATTTTGCTCGTTAGTTGATGCAGTTTCTTCCTAGTCTTGATGGTCTTTACATTTTGGCATGATTTTGCAGCGGCTGGTACCGGTTGTTCCTTTCCATATTTAGCGCTTCCTTCAGGAGCTCTTTTAGGGCAGGCCTGGTGGTGACAAAATCGGTCAGCATTTGCTTGTCTGTAAAGTATTTTATTTCTCCTTCACTTATGAAGCTTAGTTTGGCTGGATATGAAATTCTGATACCAAAGCCTGGCAGAGACACAACCAAAAAAGAGAATTTTAGACCAATATCCTTGATGAACATTGATGCAAAAATCCTCAGTAAAATACTGGCAAACCGAATCCAGCAGCACATCAAAAAGCTTATCCACCATGATCAAGTGGGCTTCATCCCTGGGATGCAAGGCTGGTTCAACATACGCAAATCAATAAATGTAATCCAGCATATAAACAGAGCCAAAGACAAAAACCACATGATTATCTCAATAGATGCAGAAAAAGCCTTTGACAAAATTCAACAACCCTTCATGCTAAAAACTCTCAATAAATTAGGTATTGATGGGACATATTTCAAAATAATAAGAGCTATCTATGACAAACCCACAGCCAATATCCTACTGAATGGGCAAAAACTGGAAGCATTCCCTTTGAAAACTGGCACAAGACAGGGATGCCCTCTCTCACCGCTCCTATTCAACATAGTGTTGGAAGTTCTGGCCAGGGCAATCAGGCAGGAGAAGGAAAGAAAGGGTATTCAATTAGGAAAAGAGGAAGTCAAATTGTCCCTGTTTGCAGACGACATGATTGTTTATCTAGAAAACCCCATTGTCTCAGCCCAAAATCTCCTTAAGCTGATAAGCAACTTCAGCAAAGTCTCAGGATACAAAATCAATGTACAAAAATCACAAGCATTCTTATACACCAACAACAGACAAACAGAGAGCCAAATCATGAGTGAACTCCCATTCACAATTGCTTCAAAGAGAATAAAATACCTAGGAATCCAACTTACAAGGGATGTGAAGCACCTCTTCAAGGAGAACTACAAACCACTGCTCAAGGAAATAAAAGAGGATACAAACAAATGGAAGAACATTCCTTGCTCATGGGTAGGAAGAATCAATATCGTGAAAATGGCCATACTGCCCAAGGTAATTTACAGATTCAATGCCATCCCCATCAAGCTACCAATGACTTTCTTCACAGAATTGGAAAAAACTACTTCAAAGTTCATATGGAACCAAAAGAGAGCCCGCATCGCCAAGTCAATCCTAAGCCAAAAGAACAAAGCTGGAGGCATCACACTACCTGACTTCAAACTATACTACAAGGCTACAGTAACCAAAACAGCATGGTACTGGTACCAAAACAGAAATATAGATCAGTGGAACAGAACAGAGCCCTCAGAAATAACGCCGCTTACCTACAACTATCTGATCTTTGACAAACCTGAGAAAAACAAGCAATGGGGAAAGGATTCCCTATTTAATAAATGGTGCTGGCAAAACTGGCTAGCCATATGTAGAAAGCTGAAACTGGATCCCTTCCTTACACCTTATACAAAAATCAATTCAAGATGGATTAAAGATTTAAACGTTAGACCTAAAACCATAAAAACCCTAGAAGAAAACCTAGGCATTACCATTCAGGACATAGGCGTGGGCAAGGACTTCATGTCCAAAACACCAAAAGCAATGGCAACAAAAGCCAAAATTGACAAATGGGATCTAATTAAACTAAAGAGCTTCTGCACAGCAAAAGAAACTACCATCAGAGTGAATAGGCAACCTACAACATGGGAGAAAATTTTCGCAACCTACTCATCTGACAAAGGGCTAATATCCAGAATCTACAGTGAACTCAAACAAATTTACAAGAAAAAAACAAACAACCCCATCAAAAAGTGGGCGAAGGACATGAACAGGCACTTCTCAAAAGAAGACATTTATGCAGCCAAAAAACACATGAAAAAATGCTCATCATCACTGGCCATCAGAGAAATGCAAATCAAAACCACTATGAGATATCATCTCACACCAGTTAGAATGGCAATCATTAAAAAGTCAGGAAACAACAGGTGCTGGAGAGGATGTGGAGAAATAGGAACACTTTTACACTGTTGGTGGGACTGTAAACTAGTTCAACCATTGTGGAAGTCAGTGTGGCGATTCCTCAGGGATCTAGAACTAGAAATACCATTTGACCCAGCCATCCCATTACTGGGTATATACCCAAATGACTATAAATCATGCTGCTATAAAGACACAGGCACACGTATGTTTATTGCGGCATTATTCACAATAGCAAAGACTTGGAACCAACCCAAATGTCCAAACATGATAGACTGGATTAAGAAAATGTGGCACATATACACCATGGAATACTATGCAGCCATAAAAAATGATGAGTTCATATCCTTTGTAGGGACATGGATGAAATTGGAAACCATCATTCTCAGTAAACTATCGCAAGAACAAAAAACCAAACACCGCATATTCTCACTCATAGGTGGGAATTGAACAATGAGATCACATGGACACAGGAAGGGGAATATCATACTCTGGGGACTGTGGTGGGGAGGGGGCGAGGGATAGCATTGGGAGATATAACTAATGCTAGATGACGAGTTAGTGGGTGCAGCGCACCAGCATGGCACATGTATACATATGTAACTAACCTGCACAATGTGCACATGTACCCTAAAACTTAAAGTATAATAAAAAAAAATAATAATAACAGAAAAAAAAAAGTCAAGAAACAATAGATGCTGGCGAGGCTGTAGAGAAATAGGAACACTTTTACACTGTTGGTAGGAATGTAAATTAGTTCAACCATTCGGCATGACTTGTGGCAATTCCTCAAGGATGTAGAACCACAAATACCATTTGACCCAGCAATCCCATTACTAGGTATATACCTGAAGGAATATAAATCATTCTACTATAAAGATACATGCATATGTATGTTTATTACAGTACTATTCACAATAGCAAAGACATGGAATCAACCCAAATGCCCATCAACTATTGACTGGATAAGGAAAAATGTACATATAATCATGGAATACTGTGCAGCCATAAAAAGGAATGAGATCAAGTCCTTTGCAGGGAGCTGGATGAAGCTGGAAGACATCATCCTCAGCAAACTAACACAGGAACAGAAAACCAAACACCGCATGTTTTCACTCATAAGTGGGAAATGAACAATGAGAACACATGGACACAGAGAGGGGAACAACACACACAGGGGCCTGTAGGTGGGGTGCAGGGAGGGAGAATATCAGGATAAATAGCTAATGCATGTGGGGCTTAATACTTAGGTGATGGGTTGATAGGTGCAGCAAACCACCATGGCACAGGTCTACCTATGTAACAAACCTGCACATTCTGCACATGTATCCCAGAACTTACAATAAAATACAATTAAATATAAATAAGTAAATAAATTGTTGAGCCTTATTTTATGGCCTAATATATTTTCTTTTTTGACTTTACATGTTTATTTTATTTTATTTTTCTATAGGAAAAGCTTCTTAGATCAGTTTCAAATGTTAGCATCTTTTTTTTATTTCATGAATAATTTATTTAACTATTCATCTACACTTTTAGGTTGATTCTAATATTTAAGTTTTGGCTGACAATGTTTCTTTCTTTCTTTCTTTCTTTGAGACAGAGTCTTGCTCTGTCGCCCAAGCTGGAGTGCAGTGGCACGATCTCGGCTCACTGCAAGCTTCGCCTCCTGAGTTCACGCCATTCTCCTGCCTCAGCCTCCTGAGTAGCTGGGACTACAGGTGCCTGCCACCTTGCCTGGCTAAATTTTTTGTATTTTTAGTAGAGACGGGCTTTCACCATGTCAGCAAGGATGGTCTCGATCTCCTGACCTCGTGATCCGCCCGCCTCGGCCTCCCAAAGTGCTGCAATTACAGGCATGAGCCACCGCACTCAGCTATATATAGATACACTTTATATAACCAACCGTATGTGTGTGTGTGTGTGTGTGTGTGTGTATGTATATATGTATGTGTGTATATATATATAAAGTGTGTGTGTGTATATATATATATATATACATTAAGTTCTAGGGTACATATGTACAATGTGCAGGTTTGTTACATAGGTATACATGTGCCATGTTGGTTTGTTGCACCCATCGACCTATCATCTATATTGGGTATTTCTCCTAATACTCTCCCTCCCCCAGCTCCCCACCCCTGACAGGCCCCAGTGTGTGATATTCCTGTGTCCTTGTGTTCTCATTGTTCAACTCCCACCTATAAGTGAGAACATGCAGTGTTTAGTTCTCTGTCCTTGTTGTAGTTTGCTTAGAATGGTGGTTTCCAGCTTTATCCATGTCCCTGCAAAGGACATGAACTCATCCTTTTTTATGGCTACATAGTATTCCATGGTATATATGTGTCACATTTTCTTAATCCAGTCTATCATTGATGGACATTTGGGTTGGTTCCAAGTCTTTGCTATTGTGAACAGCGCCACAATAAACATACATTATGTGTGTGTCTTTACAGTAGCATGATTTATAATCCTTTGGGTATATACCCAGTAATGGGATCACTGGGTCAAATGTTATTTGTAGTTCTAAATCCTTTAGGAATCGCCACACTGTCTTCCACAATGGTTGAAGTAATTACACTACAACCAACAGTGTAAAAGCATTCCTATTTCTCCACATCCTCTCCGGCATCTGTTGTTTCCTGACTTTTTAATGTTTGCCATTCTAACTGCCATTCTAAATGGTATCTCATTGTGGTTTTGATTTGCATTTCTCTGATGACCAGTGATGATGAGCATTTTTTCATATGTTTGTTGGCTGCATAAATATCTTCTTTTGAGAACTGTCTGTTCATATCCTTTGCCCACTTCTTGATGGGGTTGTTTGTTTTTTTCTTGTAAATTTGTTTAAGTTCTTTGTAGATTCTGGATATTAGCCCTTTGTCAAATGGGTAGATTGCAAAAATTTTTTCCCATTCTGTAGGTTGCCTGTTCACTCTGATGATAGTTTCTTTTGCTGTGGAGAAGCTCTTTAGTTTAATTAGTTCCTATTACAAATAGGATCCTATTACCAATTTTGGCTTCTGTTGCCATTGCTTTTGGTGTTTTAGTCATGAAGTCTTTGCCCATGCCTATGTCCTGAATGGTATTGCCTAGGTTTTCTTCTAGGGTTTTTATGGTGTTAGGTCTTACATGTAAGTCTTTAATCCATCTTGAGTTAATTTTTGTATATGGCATAAGGAAGGGACCCAGGTTCAGCTTTCAACATATGACTAGCCAGTTTTCCCAGCACCCTTTGTTAAATAGGGACTCCTTTCCCCATTGCTTGTTTTTGTGAGGTTTGTCAAAGATTAGATGGTTGTAGATGTGTGGTGATATTTCTGAGGCCTCTGTTCTGCTCTATTGGTCTATATATCTGTTTTGGTACCAATATCATGCTGTTTTAGTTACTGCAGCCTTGTAGTGTAGTTTGAAGGCAGGTAGCGTGATGCCTCCAGCTTTGTTCTTTTTGCTTAATATTGTCTTGGCTACATGGGCTCTTTTTTTGGTTCCATATGAACTTTAAAGTAGTTTTTTCCAATTCTGTGAAGAAAGCCAGTGGTAGCTTGCTGGGGATAACACTGAATCTATAAATTACATTGGGCAGTATGGCCATTGTCACAATATTGATTCTTTCTATCCATGAACATGGAACGTTCTTCCATTTGTTTGTGTCCTCTTCTATTTCGTTGAGCAGTGGTTAATAGTTCTCCTTAAAGAGGTCCTTCACATCCCTTTAAGTTGTACTCCTAGGTATTTTATTCTCTTTGCAGTAATTGTGAATGAGAGTTCACTCATGATTTGGCTCTCTGTCTGTTATTGGTGTATAGGAATGCTTGTGATTTTTGCACATTGATTTTGTATCCTGAGACTTTGCCAAAGTTGCTTATCAGCTTAAGGAGTTTTTGGGCTGAGACGATGGGGTTTTCTAAATACACAATCATGTCATCTGCAAACAGACAATTTGACTTCCTCTTTTCCTAATTGAGTACGCTTTATTTATTTCTCTTGCCTGATTGCCCTAGCCAGAACTTCCAACACTATGTTGAATAGGAGTGGTGAGAAAGGGCATCCTTGTCTTGTGCTAGTTTTCAAAGGGAACCCTTCCTGTTTTTGCCCATTCAGTATGATATTGGCTGTGGGTTTGTCATAAATAGCTCTTACTATTTTGAGATACATTTTGAGATTTTATTTAGCATGAAAGGCTGTTGAATTTTATCGAAGGTCTTTCTGCATCTATTGAGACAATCATGTGGTTTTTGCATTGGTTCTGTTTATTTGGTGGATTACGTTTATTGATTTGCATATGTTGAATCAGCCTTGCACCCCACGGATGAAGCCGACTTGATCATGGTGGATAAGCTTTTTGATGTGCTGCTGGATTCGGTTTGCCAGTATTTTATTGATGATTTTCGCATTGATGCTCATCAGGGATATTGTCCTAAAATTCTCTTTTTGTGTTGTGTCTGTACCAGGCTTTGGTATAAAGATGATGCTGGCTTCATAAAATGAGTTTGGGAGGATTCCTTCTTTTTCTATTTTTTGGAATAGTTTCAGAAGGAATGGAACCAGCTCCTCTTTGTACCTCTGGTAGAATTTGGCTGTGAATGTGTCTGTTCCTGGTTGACAGGCTATTAATTATTGCCTCAATTTCAGAACCTGTTATTGGTCTATTCAGAGATTTAACTTCTTCCTGGTTTAGTCCTGGGACAGTGTATGTGTCCAGGAATTTATCCATTTCTTCTAGATTTTCTAGTTTATTTGTGTAGAGGTGTTTATAGTATTTTCTGATGGTAGTTTGTATTTCTGTGGAATTGGTGGTGATATCCCCTTTATCATTTTTTATTGCATCTATTTGATTCTTCTCTCTTTTTTTCTCTATTAGTCTTGCTGGCAGTCTATCAGTTTTGTTGATCTTTTAAAAAAACCAGCTCCTGGATTCATTGATTTTTTTTTTGAAGGGTTTTTTGTGTCTCTACCTCCTTCAGTTCTGCTCTGATCTTAGTTATTTCTTGCCTTCTGCTAGCTGTTGAATTTGTTTGCTCTTGCCTCTCTAGTTCTTTTAATTGTGATGTTAGGGTGTCGATTTCAGATCTTTCCTGCTTTCTCTTGTGGACATTTAGTGCTACAAATTTCCTCCTACACACTGCTTTAAATGTGTCCCAGAGATTCTGGTACGTTGTGTCTTTGTTCTCATTGGTTTCAAAGAACATCTTTATTTCTGCCTTCATTTCGTTATTTACCCAGTAGTCATTCAGCTGCAGGTTGTTCAGTTTCCATGTAGTTGTGTGGTTTTGAGTGAGTTTATTAATCCTGAGTCCTAATTTGATTGCACTGTGGTCTGAGAGAGAGTTTGTTGTGATTTCTCTTCTTTTACATTTGCTGAGGAGTATTTTACTACTGATTATACGGTTAATTTTAGAATAAGTGCAATGTGGTGCTGAGAAGAATTTACATTCTGTTGATTTGGGATGTAGAGTTCCGTAGATATCTATTAGGTTTGCTTGGTCCAGAGCTGAGTTTAAGTCGTGGATATCCTTGTTAACCTTCTGTCTCATTGATCTAATGTTGACAGGGGGGTGTTAAAGTCTCCCATTATTATTGTGTGGGAGTCTAAGTCTCTTTGTAGGTCTCTAAGGACTTGCTTTATGAATCTGGGTGCTCCTGTATTGGGTGCATATATATTTAGGATAGTTTAGCTCTTCTTGTTGCATTGATCCCTTTACCATTATGTAATGGCCTTCTTTGTCTCTTTTGATCTTTGTTGGTTTAAAGTCTGTTTTATCAGAGACTAAGATTGCAACCCCTGCTTTTTTTTGCTTTCCATTTGCTTGGTAGATCTTCCTCCATACCTTTTATTTTGAGCTTATGTGCTTCTTTGTACCCTCAGCATTTGCTTGTCTGTAGATATTTGGAGAGTTCCAGGCATTATTTCCTTGACTGTTTTTTTCTGCCGCATTGCCTTCTTCTGTTACTCCCAGTTATACAGATGCTGCTGCTCTCAGTTCTCTGAGGCTGTATGCATTTATTTTATTCTTTTAAAACTTACGTTCTTCACATTAAATATCTATTGATTTTTATTGAGGTTCTCTGATTTGTTTCTTCTAGGTCAAAACTACTGTGGAGTTTTTCTTTTTTCATTTCAGTGAATTTTTCATTTCAGTTACAGATTTCAACTGCAAAAATTTCAATTTTTAAATAATTTCTAAATGCATATTAATATTCTGTATTTAAATTATATTTTTCTTTATTTTACACATGGTTTCTCTAGTTCTTTGCACATATAGTAACTTCTTTAAATCTTTGTCTAAAATGTCTAACATACAGGATCTTTCAAAAGTATTATCTATTGCCTGATTATCTTTTCTTCAATATGGATCACACTTTCCTTTTTCTTTGCATGTTTCAAAATTTCTTCCTAAAAATTGGATATTTTATATAATGTAGTGCAGTCATTTCTGACTTTCACCCTGGAGCTTGTTATTGTTGGTTAGTTTTGTTTGTTTAGTGGATTGTTCTCACTAATTCTATAAAGTCTATTCCCTGCAAAGTATACAACCTCCGATGTCAGTACTCAGGACTTTTTGTTGTTGTTCTTTAAAAAATTTTTAAGCTTAGAATTCTAGAAGTTGCTCCTAGGTCAGTATAAGTTAGTCTTCAACCAGTGAGTGATGGGTTAGGGATTGTGTTTAAGCCTTCTGAACCAGTATGACTTCTATCCGTTTCAGGAAGATTTCAAACCTACACTGCTGTTAGCCAGGGATTAACAGTTCTCCAATTGCTTCAGTGTGTGTGTACACAGCCTTCCAAACCACTAGGGATGGGTATGATCTTATTAGGATCTCTTGAGGCTGTCTTTTTTCCTCATGTTCTTGTTAAAATTCTGGCAGTTCTGTTGTTTTGTTTGCTGCTATCAGTATCCAATTGCTTCCCTAATTGTTTAAATTGTTTACCACTCTGACCTCATTTTATTTATTTTTTGTTTTTTATTTTATTTATTTTTTTAAGGAAGGTTGCCTCCAGACAGGAGTTCCTATACTCTGTTTCCAATTAAGTCGGCTCCCTCATGCAGTGCTGTGGAGCTGGCAGTCCTCAAGTCTGGCTTTCCCCAGAGCAGAAGCTCTGCTCATTGTGCTGGAGCTAAGTGCATGGATGGGATGGGATATAGTCTGCTTCTCCCAGACTGACTCCTTTACCCTAAGTTGGAGCTAGGCAGTATGGTAGTCCCTATTTTGCTTTGGAAGAGTATGGAACTTCTACCCTATAAGCATGTCAATAGAAGCCTTAAGTCTCTTTGGCCTACAGTTCATGGCTTGCAGTGCCTGACCAGGAAAAAGCCTTCACCCTATGAGTGAGAGCTGGGCAGAGAGCTCTCTTAGCTGAACCCTTCTGGAGTAGATCATATGGAACATAGATCTTGAAGGAGGTTATAAGGGAGCCTTATCTGCCCCTCCCAGAGTGAAACCATTGCCCTACAGCTGAGAGGTAATGGAGGGAGTAGGGTGAAAAATGCCACCCTCTTCTTGACCTTGCCTGCCTAAAATAAACCTGCAACACTGAGTAAAAGTTGGGAGTGGTGATGACAGCAGTTTCTGGCTCAAGTGCCACAGACTACCACTGTTCTTACTGAAATTCTGAAGTTTTTTTTTTTTTTTAATCAATGCTTCTCAATTTATTGCCTGTTCTTAGCTCAATTTCCAGAGACATTATTAAATAATTTTATTTTTGGTAATTTGTGCCAGTTTAGTGATTCCTTTATTAGAAGGTCTGCAATCTCACACAGCCAACGTCTCATTTCTCTCTCTCTCTCTCTCTCTCTGTGTGTGTGTGTTTGTATATATATATTTCTGTATAATTCTACCCTTCTGAGTCTATGGCTGGAAATCAGAACTTTCACTTCTCACCTCCTTTCTTTAACCTTCCTTAGCTCTCCTTACAAACATAGAAGGGTTACTACAGCCTCTTCTATTAGTGTAGCATTACCCTTATAATAAAGACATAAAGGGAAGTTTCTAGAATTAAAAGCAAACGTGTCTTTCAAGATGACTGTCATGGGCTTACTTTCTAAAAAGAAAGTTCAGTTTGACTATTAAAGATGAACAGTATTGTTGTTCTAGTCCAGTAAATCACTTTCTCATAAAGTGCGGAAATGCTTCTGTTCAACAAATTGGGAATCGCAGGATATCAATATTTAAGTTGAATTAATCACAGGATACTATGATTTAAATTTTAACTATAGCAGAATAATGACGTTGGCTTAGATAAAATAATAGGCAGATTAATTTTAGCTGAGGAAGTGGAAGATGATTTGGAAATGAACTGTGCCAGCAGTGAGTAGATGACTCACTTTGATGCTCCAGATCTATAAAAAGCCCAACTCCTGATTCAGTTGGCTGATCAACAACAGATGAGTGACTCAGGAGGAGTAATCATTAGAGGAAGAATGGTGGGGCAGATTGACTAAAGAAAGGCTGACCCATATCATAACATGACATGTCATCTGCTTTTAAGCCCACTGTGTTAATTAGGGGCACTATTACTTCCCCAGCCACATAAAATTGAAAAGCAAATCACTTAAATGTTCTTATTATATAATATTTGAAGCATATAAGAGCATGTATGTTTGGTAAGAAGCATTCTTATAAAATTAACATGCACGCATCCACCATATTTAACAATAAAAACATTACCATTAGCTTTGCATATACCTTTATGCTACCCCCATGAGTAAATAGATTGCTGAATTTTATTTGTATTTATTTGGCTTTTAGATTTTCTGTTTAATTTTTACAAAAAAGGAAACATTTTCAGCCTTCTATGACTTAATTTTTTATAACTCAAATTACTTTTATAAGCATTATGTTATAGGTAGCTGTAGGTCATTTAAAAATATTTTAATTATTTTTGAAATATAATTCACATACTATAAAATTCACCTGTTTAAAGAACACATTAATTGGTTTTTAGAAAATTCTAAAGGTTGTGCGACCATCATGACTATATAATTTTAGAATATTTTCATCACCACAAAAAGAAACCCATACTCTTTGCAGTCACTCCAAATTTCCTCCTTTTCCCAGCTCGTGGCGACTACTTTTTGTTTCTATGTATTTTCCTATTCAAACATTCCATTTTGTTTCTGTATTGTTTTATGAATCAGTACTTAATTTCTTCTTACAGTTGAATAATATTCCATTATATGGATACGCCATATTTGTTCATTTATCAGTTGATGGACATTTGAGTTTTTCTACTTTTTGCCTATTATGAGTAATGTTTTTACAAACATTCATGTTCAAGTTTTTGTTTAAACATATGGCTTTAATTTTCTTGGGTGTTCCTAAGAGTAGAATTTCTGGGTCATATAGTAACTCTATATTTAACTTTTTGAGAAACTGGCAAGCCATTTTACAAGGTGACTACACAATTTTCTATCCCACCAGAAATGTATGAAAGTTCCAATTTCTCAATATCCTTGCCAACACTTGTTTTCTATTCAAAAATATTGCCAATTTAGAAAATGTGAAGTGGTGTCTTATCGTGGCTTTGATTTGTACTTTTCTAATGTTGAACATCTGTTCATGTGCTTACTGGCTGTTCATGTATCTTTAGAGAAATACCTATTCAAATCTTTTGCCCATTTTAAAATTGGGTTATTTATCTTTGTAATGCTGGATTATAAGTGCTCATTATATCTGGTGAACGCAAGTTTCTTATCAGATACATAATTTGCAAATATTTTCTCTTATATTGTGGGCTCTTTTTAAAAATTCTTTCTTTACAGTAGCTTTTGGCATATACAAACTTTAAGCTTTGAAGAAGTGTAAGTTACCTATTTTTTCTTTGGTTGTTTCATGTTTTTGATATTACTTCTAGGAAATCATTGCTTAATTCAATGTCAAAAAATTTATGCCTATATCTTTTATGACATTTATAGTTCTAGCTCTTAAATCTGTCTTTGAATCTTTAGGTAAGATAGGGGTCCAAATTCATTAATTTGCCTGTGTGTATCCAGTTGTCACAGCAAGTGTGTATCCATTTGTTGAAAAGACCATTCATTGACTGTTAGAAAGGCAATAAACAACATGCTGGCAAGACTGTGGAGAAAAGGGAACACTTATACACTGTTGATGGGGCTGTGAATTAGCTCAGCCATTGTGGAAAGTAGTGTGGTGATTCCTCAAATAACTTGAAACAGAATGACTATTCAACCCAGCGATCCCATTGTCGGGTATATACCTAAAAGAATATAAATCACACCGGGCACGGTGGCTCACGCCTGTAATCCTAGCACTTTGGGAGGCCGAGGCGGGAGGATTCACGAGGTCAGGAGATCGAGACCATCCTGGCTAAAATGGTGAAACCCCGTCTCTACTAAAAATACAAAAAATTAGCCGGGCGTGGTGGCGGGCGCCTGTAGTCCCAGCTACTCGGGAGGCTGAGGCAGGAGAATGGCGTGAACTCAGGAGGCGAAGCTTGCAGTAAGCCGAGATCGTGCCACTGCACTCCAGCTTGGGCGACAGAGCAAGACTCTGTCTCAAAAAAAAAAAAAAAAAAAAAAAAGAATATAAATCACTCTACTATAAAGACATATGCATATGTATGTTTATTGCAGCACTATTTACAATAGCAAAGACATGGAATCAATGTAAATGCCCATCAGTGATAAAGTGGATAAAGAAAATGTGGTACACATACACAATGGAATACTATGCAGCCATAAAAAGCAATGAAATCATGTCCTTTGCAGTAACATGGATGGAGCTGAAGACTATTATCTTAAGCAAACTATTAGGTTGTTGCAAAGTAATTGTGGTTTTTGCCATAAAGAAGTAAATGGCAAAAACCGCAATTACTTTTGCACTAACCTATTAAACAGGAACAGAAAACCAAATACTGCATGTTCTCACTTATAATGAGAACACATGTTCAGAAAGAGAGGAACTACAGACACCAAGGCCTACTTGAGGGTGGAAGGTGGGAGGAGAGAGAGGATCAGATGACATATCTATTGGGTACTATGCTTATTACCTGGTTAATGAAATACTCCATACACCAAACCCCTGTGAACATGCAGTTGCCTATATAACAAACTTGTACATGTACCCTTGAACCTAAAATACAAGTTAAAAATAAATAAATCTTAGCTAACAACAACAAAAGACCATTCATTTCTTTATTGCATAGTGTAGTGGGTCAAATAGTAACCCCCCCCCCCTGCCAAAAAAAGATGTGTTCATATCCTAATCCCCAGAATTTGTGAATAATACTTTATTTGAAATCCAAATGCTGTATTTGGAAACTTAAATACCTAATTTGGATCTTTGCATATGCAATTAAATTAGGGTTTTTGAGATGGGATTATCCTAAATTACCCTCATGGGTCCTATATTCAATGACAATTATCTTTAGAAGTGACAGAAGCAAAGTCACAAGCACATAGAGGAGAAGGTGTGATGTGAAGATAGAGGTAGAGATTGGATGGATTGGGCTGCAAATCAAGAAAGGCAGTAACCACTAGAAACTGTAAGAGTCAAAGAACAAATTCTTGCTCAGATCCTCTAGAGAGGATCTTGATCTTGCCAACACCTTGATTTCAGACATTTGACCTCCAGAACTGAGAGAATAAATTTTTGTTAAGTTACCCCATTTACGGTAATTTGTTACAGCAGCAACAGGAAACTAATACAAAAGGCCTTAGCATGCTTGTCAAAAATGAATTGAGCATAGATGGATAGGTTTACTTCTGGATTCTTAATTCTGTTCCCTTGATAGATAAGTCTATTCTTATGCAAGTCTCACACTGTCTTCATTACTGTAGCTTTGTAATAGGCTATAAAATCAGGCAGTGTGCGTCCTTTAATTTTATTCTCCTTTTTCAAGATTGTTTTGACTATTCTGGTTCTCTTGCAATTTCAGAATCAGTCCATCTTTGTAAAAAGGCAGATAACATTTTGATAGGGATATTATGAAATCTGTAGATCAATTTGGGAAATATTGCCATCTTTAAAATATTAACCTTCCAATCCATGAGCACAGTTTTCATTTATTTTGGTCTTAATTTTTTTCAACAATGTTTTGTAGTTTTCAGTATGTATGTCTTATGTCTTTCATTAAATTCTTATGTACTTTATTGTTTCTGATGCTATTATAATTGGACTTGTCATCTTAATGTTATTTTTAGATTATTCATTGCTAATATACAGATATACACTGATTTTTATATCCCGCAACCTTACTGAACATTCTTATTAGCTCTGGTATACTATTAATGTTTTGCAGATTCTTTGAGATTATCTATAAGAGTATATCAAATGAAAATAAATATAGTTTATTTTCTTTCCAATCTGGATGCTTTTCTCTGCCCTACCCCTCCTCCCCAGCATCCTGCCTTTTAGAAATACTTCTGGCCTGATTTCGCCCTGACTAGAACCTCCAGTACCATGTTGAATGGAAATAATTAGAGTGGAAACTTGTCTTGTTCCTCATTTTAAAGGGGAAGCTTTATCTTTAAGTATGATAATAGCTGTAGTTTATTGTCTGTTTTTTCTTTTAGATTACCTTAATTAGGTCGATAAATTTCCCTTCTATTACCAGTTTGGGTCTTTTTTATCTTTAAATGGTGTTAGATTTTGTCAAATGTTTTTCTGTGCCTATTGAGATACTAATGCAGTTTTTTTCCTCCTTCATTCTATCAATATGGTATACTACATTTATTCTTCTTTTTCTTTTGTATGCTAAATCAATCTAGCATTCCTTGGATAAATCTCATTTAATCATGGTGAATAATCCATTGTACATGCTACTAGTTTGGTTTGCTAGTAATTTTGGGGCAGATTTTTGCCTCTGTACTCATTAGGGATATTGGTATGTAGCTTTGGTTTTTTTTTGTGTATGTGTGTGTGTGATGTCTTTGGTTTTGATATCTGGCCTCATAAAATGAATTAGAAAGGTTTCCATTCTCTTCCATATTTTGGAAGTGTTTTTAATGTATTGGTAGTAATTCTTCTTTAAATGTATGGTAAAATTTACTGATGAAGCCATGGGGACCTGAGCTTTTGTGTTAAAAGTTTTAAAATTACTAATTCAATCTCTTTACTTGTTCTAGGTCTATGTAGGTTTTTCGGTTTCTTCATGAGTCTGTTTCAATAATTTGTCTCTTTCTTGAAATTTGTCTATTATATCTAGGATATCTAATTTGTTGGCATATAATTATCTTATTCTCTTATAATCTTTTTACATTATATTCTATAATGTCACCCTTTTCTCTTTTCTGTTTATATAAAGTAATAGAAGGTAGCCATGTCTTGCTATTTGAACACTGCTTCTCATTCACACCTTCTCCAAAAGGCTTTCAAGTTAAAAATGACTATAAGACAAAGACCACCTCAAAAGTATGCCTATAAGACCCTTTATGAAGGTTTCAGAAAGACTTAAAGGCATGTCTCATAGAAATTCTCAGTTAGACAAAAAGCCTTCCAGAAAATTTTAAGATATTTTCCTACAGCCATTTTGACCCTATCCCAAATCCAAGAGAGCCTGTGTTGAGAGATTTGTGGTATGGCTTTTATTTAGTATAGTGAAACTTACTAAGATTCACAGGGATCCCACAAAGTTTATATGAGAATTGCATTAGTACTGTGAACTTGAAATAAAAGGAATAGACATTTTAAAAAGAAAAACAAAACAAAAACCAACCCATAAGCCCTCAATTCTCTGCGAGTAGAAAGAAAGCTGATAATGTTACACAACAGCCAAAATGTTTTTCTTGTTACGGAAAATAAAAAATAAACAAGAAGTGAGTTCCAAGAACCCGGGAGGTGAACGAAAGAGCCAGAGAGAACGATTTAATATTTCCAAGGTAGGACTGGCCGCTAATCAAGACACTGCCAAATGTGCTTTTCTTTTCCCCCCATTTTTAAATGGGAGAGTCCATTGCAATCATTTAGTCTGTTATTCCATTGTGTATTAGTTATTATGGAGGGGAAGTAGAGTTTTTGGTTTGCTTTTGTTTTTAGTTCACAAATCTTCAGGTTGAGAAGAGCCATACTCAGGTATCTTCACTGAAGAGTATTGTCTGTATTTGTACGTGATACAGATGACACTATCTAGACTGTAAGGTCCTGTTTGTCTAAACCAGAGCTGAGGTGAGTTAATTCCTTTTTAGAAGCTCTGAGACTCCATGTAAGAAGTTCAAGAACCCTGAGATGACCATGCTGGAGAGGCCGGGTGAGATATCTCTGGGTACGTGTTTCTGTTGAGTATAGTCTTCCTACTTTACCTGTGAGGGTGCTAGCTGTGTGATTGAGCCATGGTGGGCCAGGCAGCCATTATGAGATATGAGCCAAATTATGAGATACTGCCATGATTGTTAGTTTAAAATTAGTACTAAGTTTTGGGGTAGTTTGTTATACAGAAATAGATGATGGAAACAGAATTCTAAAGATATAATTGTCCAGGTGTAAAATAAAATATATGAAAGGATATTTATTGTAGCACTGAAACAATCTCAATACCCTTGAATGAAAGACCAGTTAAATAAATCGTGGTACATATATGCACTGGAAAATATATGCAGCAGTTTAAAAAGATTGAGGATGCTTGTGTTTCATTAATATAGAAATATCTTCAAGCTATATAATGATGAAAACAAAGTGCAGAACAGTATGTTGAATATGCGACTATTTGTATAAAAAATGGAGTGCAGGAGTATATGTGTTTGAATGGGCACAAATATCTCTGGAAGAACAGACAAAAGGTAATCATATTGGTTGCCTGAAGGCCTGGGTGGCTTCTGAATAAGAGCATCTATAAAACTTCTGTATATTCTTTTATAGTTTGTCATTTTTGTATCTTGAACAATGAAACTGAGTTATAAAGATGAAATTAACACATGGGTAGGATTAGAGAAACTTTGGGTATACTAGTCCAGTAGTTATAACGTGACTCCTCACTAGCTTTCTTGACTTCAATCAGGCCTTCATTTGGTTGCAATTATTTTACTACTTCTCAGTATGAAACTTGATCTTACTGTTTTTCTTTTTAAAACTCTTCAAACCTTTACCTTCCTCTCAAAAACTCCAAATTCCTAACTATGGTATTTAAGGTTTGTCTTAATTTGTTCTATATGTCATTCTTCAGCCATGATCTCCCATCACTACCTACTGCCAACATTTTACCTTCTGGCAATAATTAATTATTTGTAGTTCCTTGATAGCTTCATAATCTGTCATATCTTCATGCTGTTGTATATTCTGTGCCCACTGTCCCTGGAATTATCTCCTCTTTCTTTCTCCTTTCTCCTATGAACTACATCCTATCCTCTCAAAATAATACTCTGGTATCACTTACTTCACAATCTAGGAATTAGAAGGAATCATTTACTCTTTTGCAAATATATAGACTCTTTTTTTGCAATTCTCAGTCCATAAAACATTTATTTTATTTATACACCTCTCTTTACTTTTAGATTAGCATGTCCTTGAAGGAAGAAATAATCTTTCTGTGCCAGTTTCAAACTCAGCCCCTGGCATACAAAAAGTTCTCAGAAGCCAATTGCAAATGAAACTAAAAAAATTTGACACATATAATTTGGCACAGTCTTCCATCTTATTCTAGAGATTTTGTATTAAGTTTGAAAACACTATCAGAACTAGTGTCTCCTAATGGTAGTGTTGCGGCCTTTTTACTCCTGTAGTTCGGTGGGAAGGAGTGTTACAGCTCTTTTACTCCTGCCACCTGCAGCTCAGTGAGCTGGAGTGTTACAGCTATTTCACTCCCACAGTTTGAGTTCTGGGTTCTTGTCTCACAACCAAGAAGAATAAGGTATGCAGACACTAGAGAGGGGATAAGGCAGAGTATAATTTATTGAGTAAAAGAAAAGCTCTTGACAGCAAGTGCGGACCCCAGAGTGGCGAGCTCTGTGTGAGGCTGAGTTTGGGGTTTTTAGTGGGCTTAGAATGGGGGAGTGCGTGCCGATTGGTTTATAGGTAAGCTTGGAAAAGTCACCATTTGTTTGGTTCTTCTGAATGATGCCTTTTAACCAATCAAGAGAGTGGGTAAGACAAGAATGGAAGTTCTCATTCTTGTCCGTGGATTCTATCTAGAACTGGTAGCTAGGTTTTCAGGCTTTAAACTCTCCTTGGCTTGAAGGTCCAGTTTCACTGGAAACCCATCCCTGTCTTCCTAGGAATTTGTCTGTCTCCTGTCTCTATCAGTCGCATTACTACAATCTATATTTATATGTATTTATATACATATTTATGTATGTTTTCATGTATGGGTTCTTAAATATTTATATGTATTTCTTTTTTACTTTTTTTCTCAGATACCACAAATTTCCTTTTGACTAAACAGCTTTTCCCAGGCAGATATTTTTTTTTCTTGAGTCAAGATGACAAAGTACCAAAATTGAATGCAGCTTTTTGATAATATAGCTAGAATTCTAAACAGTGATAAAAGGAGTTTGTAAAAAAAAAAAAGAAATATGATGAAAAAGTGTTTTCTCATTTTACTGTCAGAATAATCAATTAAAAATGCCTGTTTTCTAACAGTTTACCTGGCAATAAATAAGTCCTGATTTTTTTTCTCCAGAAAGATAATGTATGTATCATTTGTTGCTGAGTAACTATGAAACAAGGGAACAGTTTACTTATAGAAAAGATATATCGCACATTTGTATATTATGCCTGGATAAAGAGACTTAGAGGGAAAGTTATTATCCTGAAAAATCCCCTGATAATCACCTTAGAGTTGCATCTGAAAACTTCAAGTGTGGAAAAATTGATGTGCTAAACTTGTTCATATTCTGTTAGTGACATGCGAATGCCTTTTATAGCTCGTGCTTGCTGTGGCCTCCATTTGGAGGTTGGACTGTTCCTGATAACCAGTTTTGAATAACAATGGAAGCATCAAGCCAGATTGTTCCTGTACTTGGTGGGGAGGGGTTTTGTAGAGGTTCACTTTTCTCTTAGTGTGCTTCATAGCTTGTGAATGTATGATGTGGAGTCTTCCCTATTTTATGTTATTTCACAAGTCATTATACTTTAGGGGTATTTATGTAGCCTCATTTTGCTTTTATGCATTCAATCAATTAGAACCATGATTTCATTTAAATACCTGGATGCCTCATAAATTCAGCTCTGCTAGAACCAAAGCAAAATCTTAGAGAGTGCAATGGTGTTCGTATGGAGCCAATTAACACCTAAATGTGTTTTATTTTTCAGCAAACACTTAGTGGCTATTTGACAAACATATACAGTATATCATTCTAGTACTGTTATCTGACATATGTGGCACATATATATGTATATGGGATGGTGTGTATATGTGAATTACCATGTCATTTCTAATCTAGCTCTTTATTAGTCGATGGTTGGCTCCTGTGTTTATTTTTCTGTTGTACTTCACATCACACTGAGTGCTACTCTAGGTTTTCTGTAATCACTGAGCTCCATGGGGCCCAGGCTACTTTCAGATTGACCAAGCCTTCATCTTGGTGCTTCTTTCTATGCCTACTACCCCCTGGGAAGTCCCTGTGAATGGGCACCCATCTCATCCTCCCAATCTTTGAGGCTTCTATTTCCTGTGGCATCCACTGAATTACCTATTTCCTTTGATTCCAAGAGGAGATTAGCTAGTCCAATAAAGTGTTTACATGAGACTTTAGAGACACAAGGATACTTAGTGTTAATTTAGACAAAGTGCTGCATTTGAGAGAAAAGGGAGGTAAGGCCCAGAAAATGGGAGTAGCATGCCCAAAGTCAGAGTTCACAGAAGTAATCACAGCCCAGAAGTAACTCACAGCTGGGGCTACTGCACCCCAGCCTAGTTCTACTTGCAGGAAACCACAATTCACGTCTTCTTAGGCTTGATGGAATTTGTAGATAGGTAGTATTTATATAAACGTGAACTCTCTTCAACAACAACTTGGAGATGGTCAGTCCAGATAGCTGCACATTGTCATCAACTCGCCAGGCCTCTTTTGTCTTTCTGTTATACCACTCTTAACATATTCTCAAAGTCACACAGGATTATAGAAGTGTCACTGTCATTCATTTTACTTATAGTCTCCTAGACCAAGGCTTTAACCCCTAGTGGAAACTCCAAAGGTGAGAACTTCAGATTCCTATGGCAAACTGGACAGGCCCATGTCAACCTGAAAACACACACACACACACACACACACGAGAAAATTATCTGTAAATATGTTTTGTTTACTCAGGAATATAAATAAGGATTATAATCCAGACCGCATGAAATGGCAAGGCATTCCGTGAGGGGAAGGCTAAAGGAAAGCTTTTATTCGCAAAAAGAAATTTGCATAAGCTGCTTAGAAACAGAGTTCACTGGCTCTAGAAGTTCAAAGCCAGAATTGTCAGTTCACTGGTGGAGATGTCATTATTCCTGGGCAAGTGTTCTTCCGAGAACATCTTATCTGAATAACTGCAGTCCTGAAGCATGTGTAGTGATAAACCTTATCAAAGGAGGAGATGTGTGATGGACATGAGTTTTTAGGAAGTCCTTGGACACAGTTCTTATCTCAGACATGTAAGCATGAGCCTCCTTTCCTTTGGGCTTTCATAGCTCTGCTTTGTCCAGGTCTGACAAAAAGGATTTCATCCTGGTAACTGTGTCTTTCATACAAGTATTTTAAAAGTAGATTTGGGTGTGTTCCAATCCCTGAAGTTGTAGTAGAGGAGGGTGGTCTTTTACCCTGGAAAAAGCCCCTGCTCTGTGGGGTATCAATATGCCCAACTGCCAATTTACATTTCTCAGTCCTCATTGCAGATGGGAGGAGGTAGGTTGTGAGATGTGTCAGAGAGTCACTTGGTGAGGGTTTTAGGAAAACACTTACCCAGCTACACAGCAATATTTCTCTTTTCTCCATTCATTGTGATCCCTCAGTGACAGTTCTGTAATCCTGTATGACTTTGAGAATATGTTAAGAGTGGTATGACAAAGATAAAAGAGGCGCCTGGAGTGTTGATGACAATGTGGAGCCACCTGGACTGCCCATCATTGTAATGAGTAAAAAATAAGCTTGCCCCTTGTTTACGCCCTGTTGTTTCACGTCTTTGCTGCAAGCAGCTGAATGCAGTTTCCGCCTGGCACAGTCACATTTCAGGAGCACATTTGTTTTCTCACTCTTCTCTCCAGCACCCTACCTTGACTCCGGTAGTCCTTTAGAATGCTCATATCTCTGTCATTCAGAAAATATGAAAAAAAAAAACAAAAAACCCAGAACTAAATCCTTTCCTTATACCACTTCTGATTTTGGAAATCTCCCAATTCCTTATAGCTCTCTAGAGCCACTTTTCTCAAAAAAAAAAAAAAAAAAAAATATATATATATATATATATATATATAGTATACTACTATATACTAAATTCTGTCTGCTTTCCCATCTCCCATTCCTTTTTAAAAATGTGTCCATTTCTTTAGCAATTTAGCTATAAAATAAAGCTCTTATTTTTGAATAGTTAATATATATATCTATTTGGTACAAAATTCAAAAAGTAAAATATAGCCCTGTTCCCATCTGTGTCTCTCCATTCCATTTCCTTCCATGGAGTCAACTAAATTGCTAGTTATTTTTATGTATATATTCTTTCAGAGTTATGTGCCAATGAAAGCATACACATAAGTGTTTTACTTCTTAAAAATATTTTTTCACATGACAGCATACTATACACACTGTTCTATACTTAGGTTTTTCACTTATACATCTTGGAGATTGTTTCAGAGTTGACTCTTGTTTTTTTAACAACCATAGAGCATTCCATCATCTAAGGGGCCAAAATATGATTATTTAATGAATCTTATATAGATGGGCATTTAGATAATTTCAGATATTTTCATTGCTAGCAACACTATAATACATATCCCCATGAATATTTTCCTAACACATATAGGTATATCTGTGGAATAAATCCTATAGTGTCCTGGTTTAGTTTTGGTAACTATTACCTAAATGCCCTGCACAGAGGTTTTACAAGGATATGAAATTAAAGTTTATGTGATTGATATATTTAATTAGCCATTTCTTTAGAAGTTATTGAATGACTTTGTTTTTGAAATAAAAAAATTGTGATATTGATTGTCCCTTCTTCCTCACCACTCCCAACCACTTGATTTTTGTTGATTACATTTCTTTATCATTTATACCTTTAAGTATATTTCTGCCTTCATTATTTGGTTTATAAACTCAATGATATATATTACAACTTGGTTATAAAAGATGAAGTCTGCATACATTATGAACTCCCACTTCCTATCCTTCTTTTTCCAACTTTTACTGGGTTTATTACATTTACAACCTGTCCTATGACCACAACCCTGACACTTATTTTAATCTTAGTCTGATGCTTAAAAAAAATCAACACCTGTAGCTAGTTCTTTTCCAATAGGTTTCTCCTTCTTAAGTAAAATTTTTATTTATTAGTTTTTATCAAGAAGAGCTCCTGGAAACTCTATTTTCAACTACATTTATTCTCAAATGATAGGAAGTTAAAATATTTTGGGGTCTTGTTTTTCGTTGAAAACTCAAGTACTTTTCCACTGTTTTCTGGCATTGAATGTTGCTGTGAAATCTGAGATTGGCCTGCTTGCTTTTTAACTTTCTCTTAAAAAGGTAGCTTGATCTTTTTGTCTGAATGGCTACTTTCTTCTCATTCCAATAGCTTTACTAGGTAGGGTATCTCTTGGTGTACAGCCTTTTGTGTTAATGCCCCTGTGAAAATATGTCCTTTCATGTCTATAGATTCAAGCTTTTTTTTTCTGGCAAGGTTTCTTGAGTTATATCTGTAAATATTTTTATGATCTACCATTTCAATTCTTCTCTTTGGGATACTCATTATGCATATTTAGATGTCCTTATATGCTTTTTATGTCTGCTATTTTTTTCTACATTAATTTTTAACTATATTTCTTTGTTGTACTTGCTCTTTTTTCCCCTGTACTTTATGATTTTCACTATGTTTTCACAGTGTCTATTTTCCTTCTTGGTCTGTTATCAACGTCCCAATTTTTCTGTGATCATAACTGTGAAGGTTTTATTTTTCTCTCTACAAGCTGTTGTATTTCCTTCTGTCACAGCTTCCTTGGGCTTTTATGTCCCCACTTTGAACTACTGCCTTTTACCAGCTCTGTGAACTGGTAATTTTTCAGTGCCTTAGTTCTTTATCTCGGAATGGGGATAGTAATCGTTCTATTTGATAGAGATGTCGTGAGGACCAATGAGTTAACTTATTTAAAGCACTTAAAATAGTGCCTTATACATGAAAAGCACCTTATAAATACTTGCTATTATTATATTTGTGGTTCTAGAGAGGCAGCTCATTTAAGAGTTTTTATTTTTTGATTCAGAGAAATCTGGTCCTAGTTTCTATCCACTCATTTTTCTGGTGGGTTTTTTTTTTTTGGCGGCGGGGGGGCCTACCTTTTGTTTTCCAGTCTAACAGCTGGTTCTTTGAAAACAAACATACCTGTATACGATAAAGTATATACATCACTAAGTGGCCTAATCAAGGAAAAATGTGAGTGAATGTTAAAATGGAATACCAGGAAATAGCTAGAGATGTAAAAGAAACTTAAGAGTCGGAAAAGTATACTTTGCAAAACTGCATACAAACACATTTGAAAGAATCTACAGATCAGAGAATTATCTGAAAATATATTTTATCTAAATGAGGGCAGAAAGGGAGGAAAAATCCAAATAGATGGATAATCATAGAGGAAATTGATTAAAATCAGGCCTCAAATGATTTCACATGTAAGTATTTTTAAACCTTCAGGGTTTGCTTTTTGTCTATCTTTTTAATGACATGCAGAAGAAAGAAAAATCTTCATTTTTTCATATTTTAATAGGACCAGTATCACTTTGAAATCTAAACCTGAAAATAACACACACTTTCACTCACACACATATGCATAAACATTTTGGTTACAGCAGCAAGTGTAGGTGCCACCACTATTACAAAACCTTTAAAACTACAGAATGTGCTTAAGTATGGGATTAAAAGAATAAAGCAGCACCAATAATGGGGTTTATCTCAGGAATACAGTAATGCTTTACTATTAGAAGGTATGCTAATACAATTCACCATATTAATAAGATAAAAATCATATCACTTCACTAGTGTCTCCAAAAAGCATTTGATAGAACAACTTCTATTGCCTAAAACTTGTGTGAATATTTTTATATCCCTTCCTGGTATGTGTGTGTGATAGATTTAGTGATAGTTATTTATAACATATATGTATAAATATCTTAAATATATAACATATAAACACGTATATCCACGTGTGTGTGTGTGTGCGCGCGTGCATGTAGATCAAACAGAAGCCATTATGCTTAATGGCAAACACTTAGGGGATATCCTAATGCCAAGTAAAGTATGCTTTCATCACTTCTATAACTTTTTCTCTCTGGAATTGTGAACTGATACAACTGAACAAGAGAAAAATAAGTAAACATGTTAGAAAGTAAAGTTAAAAGCATCCTATGTAAGTAATGTGTTTCAATAATTGAAGAGCATCAACTGAAAATCTATTAGAAACAAGAAAATAATAGTGCTAGTTACAAACACACCCACACATCCACACAGAAACATATGTACACAAAATTGCAACAAAACACCAAAGAATAAGTTGAACGAGAAATACGTAAGTTTAAATAAAGAACCTTAGCTATCCATTCATTTATTAAATAATTGAAAAATATACCTTATTCTTAGAGAAGATTGAATAGTATATAAGTTATAAAAAAGGCAATTCTCAATTTTATTTATAAGTTAAATGAGATCTCAGCTAAAAATAACCTCAAGATTAGAAAAACAAACATGAGAGGCTGGGCATGATGTCTCATACCTGTAATCCCAGCACTTTGGGAGGCCGAGGTGGGCGGATCACCTGAGATCAGAAGTTCAAGACCAGCCTGGCCAACATGGTGAAACCCTGTCTCTACTAAAAATACAAAAATTAGCCGGGTTTGGTGGCGCATGCCTGTAATCCCAGCTACTCAGAGGCTGAGGCAGGAGAATAGCTTGAACCCGGGAAGCAGAGGTTGCAGTAGCTCGTGCCACTGTACACTGCCTGGGCGACAGAGACTCCGTTTCAAAACAAAACAAAACACCAAACATGAGAAAATTATATAAATCTTACTTGGAAAAATTAAATATAACAATGGCCATAAAATTGCCTCAAGGAAAATAATGAGAGACTTACAGAAATAATTAAAATGCTAAATTAATTAAAACTTTGTTTTTATACTGCAAAATAAATAGATATGTGAATATGCCAAAATTTGATATTCCAGAGGTAGAACCAAACATGAATCCAATTTATGATAGTATCTTTAATCAACAAGTAACCAGGGATTTCTTCTACTTCTATGTCACCAGTTTACTCTATGCTTGTCCATATTATATTTAACTTTATTTTTTCCTCTTTTTCCTCTTACTCATTTTGTTATGTTGTGGTCATTGCTTTTCAAAGGAATATTCTAACACTGATTTAAATTCCTTCAGCAAAAGTCTTCATGAATATTTTATTTTATCACATTATTAAAGAATTAATGTTTTCTACTATATAGTAGCTGAAGTAAGTAGGAGAGAGAGACCAGTACTAATTGAAAGCTGGGGAGCCAGCCTTACTTCTGAAAGGTGGGATGACTGGTCAGAGAGCTTAAATGCTCCTTGGCTTTGAATGTGACCCCATCTCTATAACAAAGGTGTACTGTAACCTACGTGTGTCAGTTCTTCTAGTAGAGGAGTTTGGGAAGCAGAGCCCCTGGTACAGTGTGAAAACAAAAAGCACAGATGTACACAGTTACTTTCACTTCTAACGTTTCAAAATTGATTATTTGAAGTTTTTCTTCTTGAGAATCATTTCTAGAAATAAGGGAACACTGACTCAGAAAAGTCCCTCTTATTTTTGTTTTTTTGAGGATGATTTGTCATTAAATTAAGCTACTCATATGTGCATACTAAATTTTATATGAAATCTCATAATGCAATTTTATGTTAACTTATTCACTAATTATATAATAAAATTGCTAGAACAATTATCCAACTCATATTTTATTAATGCTTAATTAAAGATATAGCTTAAGTAATTGTGGCACATTACAGTACTAGTGAACCAGAAACTTATAATAAACAATACAATGACAGAAAATTACTAGGTAGAATACTTTAGTTTTATGGATCTTTTAGCTGAATTCATAAATAGATTACATTATTTTTGGATGCCTTTTGGTTCCTTATTAACCCTTCTTTTTTTAGAGACAGACTTACTCTGTTGCCCAGGCTGGAGTGCAATGGCACGACCTTGGCTCACTGCAACCTCTACCTCCTGGGATCAAGCTATTCTCCTGCCTTAGCCTCCCAAGTACCTGGGATTACAGGCACCTGCCACCATGCCAGGCTAATTTTTGTATTTTTAATAGAGATGGGGTTTCACCATGTTGGCCAGGCTGGTCTTGAACTTCTGACTTCAGGTGATCCACCCACCTCGGCCTCCCAAAGTGCTGGGATTACAGGTGTGAGCCACTGCACCTGGCCCCTTATTAACCTTTCTAAATAAATTTCTGCCATGGGTATAGTATATTCATAAAAGTGGCTTTCACTGACAGCCTTAAAACAAGTATCCGCATGGCCTTTGGGTTTTTTTAATCCAATTTTTAGATCTTATGTCAATAGTGGTTTAGAAATAAATTGAGAGAAAGATTGACAAAAAGTCATAAATTGAATAACCACCAAGACTTTGGTTTAGTGGCCTCAGGAGGTGTTGTGACTTATTGAATTATAACCTTAAGCAGAATTAAATGGTAGCTTCTTTTGTATTTTCCTGCCAGTCAAAAACACCAGACTGTAGTTCACACTGCAGGCCAGAACACAATGATTGTTTGCAATGTGACTCCATATTTTTAAACATCATCGGTCCCATGCACTGTGTGATAACAAAGTAAAATATTAAGCTGATTATATAGACAATAGTGATGAAAGTTTATTGTTCTAGGTTTATCCAGGTAGTTGCCTTACTTATTTATATTTCACTTTGACTTGCATAAGCCAACAGATTCTTTAGGAAAATAAGTGGATCAAATAATAAGCGAAAAGCAAAATCAAATGCGTTACCTAAAGAATTACAAATTAGACCTGACTCTATAATTTTGCCTAAAGAAAACTATTATGTAGAAAGTTATTGTCACTGATCTGGCATGTCAGAGCCTGCAATAGCTTTCTTCATCTGCAATTCAATATATGAACTTTGGGAAGAACCAAATCTTATTTGTTTAATTCCTCTCTTGAAGTGGGAAGGTTATCGCCCCCTGAAATCTTCTGGGAATGAGGGAGAAATGAATTCATACTAGAAGTAGCTCTCACTGAGCCCTTCAGGGTATGTTCCACCTGATTCAGTTCCAGTTGGCGAGGCAGAAGGAAAGCATGCAAAAATAGAAAGGAGTTTCCAAATGAAAGTTGTTTAGAAAAGTAAGATACCTATGTCTGACTCTGCAACTCATCATGCCCTGATCATTTACAATATTGATGTTGATTTACATGGGGTGTGACTTATATGCCTGCAAATGAAAGATGATGCATGGTTTACATTAGTTGACATTGAAAAAGCTGCATATGGCTGGCTTAGGATACATGGTATCATCTTTGTCAGGACTTCTTGGCAACTCTTTCACCTAATTAGCACAACACTTCACAGTTTTATTCACAGCTGTAATGTTCACTGTAAACTTCTTTCATTATCTCTTTATCCCTCCAGCTTTTTTCCCCCAACAAGTTAATTATGTTTACTGAAATACTTAGGATATGGTAGAAAATGGTACACAGTCAAATATAGCCTTGCCACCCTCAAGAACTGTCCTGAAAGCAGAAGACCAAATACACATGGGCCAAAGGGGAAAAAAGTTTGACAAAACAGATTCTTCAGAGTTACCTGGACCTTTTTAGACATTTCTGGGAAGAGATGGGTTGACAGGTATATCGAGGTTAACCTAGAGAACTCCTGTATTTCTTGGGTATTTCTAAAATGAGTCCAGTCATCCCAGAGATTCCTAAAGTAAGAGTAATAGACTGAAAAACAGGGCTGCAGATCCTTCTTTGTGTTTTTTTTTTAAAATGAAACTTTTATTAAGATGATTGTAGATTTACATGAAGTTGTACAAATAATAAATACAGAGAGACCTCCTGTATCCTTTATCTGGTTCTCCCCAGTGGTGACATTTTACAAAACTATAGAACAGCATCACAACTAGGATATTGGACTTGATCCAATCCATGAATCTTATTCAGATTATTTCAGTTTAGCTTGTACTCATTTGTGTGTGCATGTATTGGGGGGTGGTGTATAGTTCTACACAACTTTATCACATGTGCAGGTACATGTATCCATCATCAAAATGTTGAACAGTTGCATTACTGCAAGGATCTCTTTATATACCTTCTCCTACCTCCCTCTATGTTCCTTCCCCCAAGTCCTTGCAACCACAATCTGTTTGACCATTTCTAAAATTCTTTTGTTTCAAAAATGTTATAAATGGAATGGAATCATGTCGTATGCGACTTCTGGGGGTTTGGCTTTTTTTTTTTTTTCTGTCCACTCATTGCATTTCACTGGAGATTCATCTAAGTTGTTGCCTGGCTGCTAATTGTTAGAAGGGTTTCTGATGGAAATTTGTTATGAGTGGCTTGGGTTTGCCTGGTGTTTTCCCTGGGGCTCCTGAGGAGTCGAGGAGAAGAATGGGCCTATCTGGGCTGCCTCCTGTCTCTATGTCGAGGATTGGAAATGCCGAGTCTGGTTGGCCGCCTTCTGTTAGGAGAGGGGAAATAATATGCCTGGCTGCTGAGTTGTTCTTCCAGTCTTGGAGTCCCAAATTAGTGTGTCTTTTTACCATCTTTTAGACATTTTCTTTGATCGCCTTGTGCATTATTTCTAGGGTTTATTGTTGTGCTGAGTTGGGGAGACAGGGCGAAATAGGTCTATACCAGCTTGTCCAGAGCAGAAGTCCTCATGGTAGCTTGCACATTCCTATTTGTTCATACACCTCTCTGAGCTCCCCATAAACACACATTCTTCTTCTACTTTAAAAGTTAACATATTTGCCCTATGTGTGTTTGCAACTTTTGAAGGAAACTTGGATCCAATCTAGTTTACTCTCAGGCTTGTATTGGAGCTGGAATTCATGGGTTAGGATGTTTTGGGCTGTGAATACACAATAACCAACTAAGATGGACTTAAGCAATGAGGCACGCTGAAGGGGTTACAGGTTTGTTTCAGCTCCAGCTCAGTGTCTCAGAAATTCTCTTGGGTGTTGTTCATGCTGGCAAGATGACTACTGCAGCTTCAAGCATTATATCATCTACAACTTCCGAAATTAGAGAGGTACAGGTCCCTGTTTCTTGCCCTTGAAGGTACATTTTCCTTGAAGCCCTCCAATAGATTGACCCTTTGCCTCATTGGCTAGGGATGCATCACACACAAGCTTGCCAACAGTGGAAATGGAATCACTAATAATTGTTTTGGAGCAATTAACACTCACTCACTCTGTGGCCTGAGACATATCCCATAAAGCACATGGGCATTTAATTTTTCAACAATATCACATTTATTTGGAAGAAAATATGTGGTAGTGGCAGTAGTTAAGTCATACTAGGCTAATCTGTATTAATTGCCTTATTTTAATAAAACAATCATCAAATTGTAGAAATATAAACTGATAGAAATTGGATGGAAATTAGGACCAAGCAGAATAGGCTACTGAGATAAATGGATTCAGCTACAGAGTTGAGTCCTTAAGCTGCAAAATTCTGTTTCTAAGACAGGAATTTGTTTTAAGCCTGATGGCCAATGTTTCAAATCAAGGCTTCAGTCATAATTGATAACTGAATTAGCAAGGTAGTAGGATAGCCTGGGAAAGTAGAAACAATGACCCAGTGTTCAAACAAGAAACCATATTTCACCCAAGTCATAGTAGGCCACGGGTCGCCAGGAGAGGTTGCTGATAGACTGCTTCATTTAATATGGATTGTTTTGAAAACCAGGCAGTCTGAGTCACTAGACACAGGACATCAGTAATGCTTATGGGAAGGAAGAAGCAGGGGCTCCCATTGAAAAATTTGGTCAGCAGGCCTACTTGCTATCCTAAACTTAAGTAACTCTGCAATGGAATTTTAATTCTGGAAGATGCGTGCCAATTAGAAATATTTCTGGTCTTTATTTTAATTTCGACACTGATACAATTCAATAGCAGAGAACTATTGAAAATGAGTTCATTTAGCAAAGCATTGTTTGATATTATTTAGAAAATAATCCAGGATATGGATATGGTACTGACACTGAGATGGAAAATAAAATTTATTTAATTGGTTGAATTGTTAAACAAACACTTATTAATGTTTGCATTATTCAGAAACTACTATGTGCCAGAGTCCATTCTAGATACTGATGGTACGAGTCTCTATTGCTGAGAGAGCATACATTTGATTGAAATTATACTAATTAGATGCTAGGCTCTAATCTAACCTGAGGATACAAAGATAAACAAGACATATTCTCTAACCAACCATAAGCAGCTTAGTCTAGAAGGTAAAATAGGACAAACTCTGCACCTATCTTGCTTATGATTAAATTTGAAGGAATTAGCAGAGAACCTGGCACATAACTGATGCACAAAACCTTTTTTGCATAAATGAATATGTAAACAACTAACTACAACATTGTATGGTAATGCTATACTAAAAGTATAAAGGGAACCTTAGGGTAGTGAGGATATATATAAGGTTAATTATGCTCTTGGGAAATGCAGGGCAGGTAAAAGAAAGCCTCAGAGGAAATAGTTGAACTGAACCTTGAAGGATGAGCAGGATTATGCTAAGTGGAGAAACAGAATGAACAAAGATGTGAACGTACATTGAAGTTTTGGGAAATGGGTAGAAATGTACATGTAACAGAACCTAGGGTGGATAATGAGTGGGTGGAAATGACCTTGGGAAGGTAGAATAGAATCATCTTGGAAGAACTGAACATATCCTTCTAAGGAGTGTATACTTGGTTCTGTAGGTAATGGAAAAACTAAGTATATGAACTTTGTGATTAGGTGTGATTCTTAAGAAGGACCCTCTGGCAGCTTTATGGAGGATGGGTTGGAGACCACCACAAGCCTGAAATTTAAGTCCACAGGCATGTATAATAATCCAAATTAAAAAAATGCTGAGAGCCAGGGTTAGAGCATGGATGTTGGGAATAAAAAGGCATTTTAGTGGCACTGAGAGATATTTAGAAATAGAGTTAACTAGACTTAATAACTGATTGGATATTTATGATAAAGGAAATAGGGAATCAATTTTTAATTTGGTTTCTAGTTTGGGAAATTGAGTGGAGAGTATTGTGGTTGGCTTATCAAGGGAAAGTATTCTTGGGGAGAAAATTGAGATAAGCTCCCTCTCACTGAATATACTATGGCAACAGACAGAACAACTTTTACAGATATAGGACAAACATTAATAGTGCATTAATCCCTAGGATAAATAGTTTTTTTAAACAAACTTTTATTGAAATACAGCATTCACAAGTCAAAAGGGCACAGTAAAATGAACTCAAAGTGGCACTTGTATAAACCATTTGCCAGGTTAAAGAATAAAACGTGATTAATGCCTGCAAATTAATAAATCTATTTTATGACTGTCTAGCAATCTGCATACTTACCAGTTCTCAAACATAAGGGATGCAGTCTTCACCAAATAAACCAACAAAAACAACAAAAAAACTGAGTCTATTTATTACCTCATCCTTCTATCAAGGAAATAGCTCAATCTTTTCCTCCTCAATATTTGAGAGTATATTTGACCTGATTTGACTTAAAATTGAGACTCTATCATATACATCATGGGTGGCAAGTCAAAGAAGTAGGTTGTTAATTCCAGAGTAGGTGAATTTGAAATAGTACAAGAAGCCCTGTGACTACTGGTGGGAATGTGTGTTAGACATATTAAGGAGCTGACGACAGAGAGAACAAATGGGGTGCTCAGATAAATTAAATTGTGTTTTTTAAAAACATCGACAGTCATTAGGGCAAAGCTCTAACTTATTAGCATTGATTTTCTGCCTGTTACTCGGGTAATAACTATAGCTAATATTTATTGGCCATTTACTGTATGCTGGGACTGTTCTATGTTCTTTATAGGTATTAAATAATTTAAACCTTACTGTTCTTATCAGATGAGGCACCTGAGGCAAAAAGCTGCTGTGTAATTTGCCTGAAGTCACAGCTAGAAAGTTGTGGAGTTGGGCTTTGAATGTGGGCTCTTGGCTGCAGAACTACTGCTTGATATTTACTCCAGTAATGCTAGACTAGGACATAAGCCACAGGATGAGAAGCAGTGTCAATCTATGTAATTAGTGATGAATAATAATGCTCACAAGCAATTGCTAATTCTTATGGCATAAGTAGAAAAGGCTCTGATGGAATAATTTAATCAAGAGGCAGTATAATGGTATATAAATATATGAAGACATTTAACCTCTATCAATTCCTATTTTATATTAATTTATCAAACACATTACAAATTAGATAAGTCCTTTTTCAGAATTCTGACTTTTAGAAGGCTTAGAAATGCAAGCTTATCAGAAAATGATGACAATGTGATGACGGATCTTGTAACGTTGATGGCAGCTTGGAACAGGAAGTGTTGCATTCTGCCTGGAAGTTGGGCAGCTCTCTATAGAGAAAACATCTGAACTACCTCCTGAAGGATAAGCAGATATATGTGCCAAACAATATAGGAGAAGACTGTCTTTGAATATCAAAGGCATTGGGATCAAAAAGCATGGTTGAGCGAGCGAAAGAAAAGGCTGATGACTGGAAAGGCAGGAAAAAGCCAGTTGAAGTGGGTGTTATAAATCAGGCTAAAATTTGGTTTTAACCTTGTCCAGTAGTAGCTTTCAAGCTTTCCTGACTCTGACTGATGGTAAGAAATTCTAAACAAACTGCAATTAAACAATCGTTTAACCGTAATTAAAATACGTTTCCTGACACAAGACTTTCTCATTAAGTCTTGCCTTTCATTTTTTCTCTTGTTTTCCTTTCCTTTCCTTTTCTAATTTTCTAGTCTTTTCTAGATTTCATTGAACAAAAAGTCATATTTGAGAGCCACTAAATTGTTTTAATGGCCCAGCAAGAGATAACTTCCTATAGTAAATGAGAATATCTGAAAAGACCTATTATATTTACATTTTAGAAAAACCACTTGATTTCAGAGTAAGGATTTGAGCAGGCTGATCCTGGCAGATAGACTTGAGGTAGGGATCCAATTAGGAACTATTCAAAAAAATCTAGGTGAAGGCTTTGATAGAAAAATTGGACTAAAGAAAACTTGCCATTATGATTACGATGGTATGGGAGGAGGGCAGGGAAGTGCTGGGTGGAGAAGGGCAGGGTCCCTGGCAAGGGCTCCACCCTCGGACCTGTGCCCATGAACCTAAGTGAGAATAAGCAGTCCTGTTTTCGTGCCCAAATGTTGCCTTTTCCAAGACCCTCTGGCCCACCATGCCCCCCATCCTGTGCGCATATAAACCTAAGACCTTAGCAGGGACAGACACAAGTGACTGAACATTGAGAGGAACAGAGGACCACATGGACAGACACCAGCAGACACTGGCAGACCAGCGACAGCAGAATGAGGTGGCAGAGAAAGAAGAGGAGGGACGTCTGGATGCTGAGAAGAATTTGGCTGGGGGTGGTCCGAAAAGAGTCTGGCCACTGGGCACCCCGACTCCATGGGAAGATCACCTTCCCACGCCATCCCCCGCTTCCAGCTCCTCATCCATCCGACTTGCTGAGAGCCACCTCTACCACTCAATAAAACCTTGCACTCATCCTTTGAGCCCACATGTTATCTGATTTTTCTGGTATACTGGGCAATAGCTCAGGATACAGAAAGCTGTCACACTGGCCCTCTGCCCTTGCTATAAGGCAGAGGGTCTATTGAGCTATGAACACAAGCCATCTGCAGATGGAAAAGCTGAAAGAACACACTGTAATGCAAGACCACTTAGGCTTCAGGAGTCACAGACACCTACTCTAGATGCTGCCATGGGACCAGAGCCCAAAGGTGCTCCCCAAGGCCTCTGCACCTGCCCATCTGCATGCTCCCCCTAGGAGTTTGAGCAGGGGGGCCGACTGAAGGAGCAAGCCACACCCCTGCCGCACATCCTGCAAGGGGGATAAGGGAACTCACACATTTTAAAGGCAACAAAACCAGCCTCAGATTCAGAGATAGTTTAGATATGAAGTCTGAGAGAAGGAGTCCAGAACCAGAGATGGAAAAGTTTGTAATCTATATATTGAAATATTAGATGTGTGAAAACCTAATAAATCCCTTCTGCTTCAGAGAACTCCTTCCTAAAAAATACCAAAATGAGCCATTCTTTACATGTCAGATTTTCTTCTTTTGAGGTTCCTGATTAAATGATTTCATTCAAAGGAATGTTCTTTTCTACTTTTGTGACCTAATGGCAGGCTTTTAGTTTTTCTTCAAGCACTTAAAAATTTCTATCTAGTAGGTTATGTACAAAATCCCATTAGGGAATTATCCAAAAATAGTAAAATGTTTGACCCCTGTAAAGTTTTACATGGAAAGAAATTAAAAGAAAAATCTTTGGCTTTAATATACCCTAACATTGAAACAGAAAATCTTCAGATGATTAAGGGAGAAGTGGTTTTGCTCTTTAATGAGGATATATTGCTGCTTAGAAGCAGTTACAATTGGGCTGTTTTGCAGTAGTGTGATGCATCAGATGGGTTAATCCCCACACAATCAGCTTGTGTGGCACTGTTGGACTTTATTAGATTTGTGACTGCACCAAGCCAAGGGGTGGGGGGCAGCAGCTCTTAGGAGGAGAGTAACAAATAATAGCTTTTTCTTCAGTTTTGTTTCATTCTGTTATCCCTTATGTCATTCCATCTGAACTGCCTTTTTAAAAAATTGAGATAAAATTCCTTCAAGATTAAATTCACAATTTTAATCATGTTAAAGTATACAATTCAATGGGTTTTAGTATATTCATAGTGTTGTTTAACCATTGCCAGGGATTCCAGAATATTTTTATCACTCCAAAAAGAAGCTCTTATACCTGTTAAGCAGTCATGCCACATTCCTCCTTCCCTCCAGCTCTGGCAGCCAGTAATCTACTTTCTGTCTGTGTGAATTTGCCTGTTTTGGATATTTTATGTACATTGAATCATATATATATATATATATATATATATATAATCTTTTTGTTTTGGCTTATTTTACTTAGCATAGTGTTTTCAAGGTTCATCCATATTATAGCATGTATCAATCCTTCATTCCTTTATTTGGCCGAATAATATTCTGTTGTATGGATATGCCACATTTTGTTTATCCGTTCATCTGTTGTTGGACACTTGGATTGTTTCTACTCTTTATTATGAGTAACGCTGATATGAACATTCATGTTTTTGCTTCTCGTGGGTATACACCTAGAAGTGGAACTGCTGGAATCAAATGAAAATTCTATATTTAACTTTTTGAGGAACCTCCCAAACTCTTTTCCACAAGTATTGCACCATTTTACATTTCCACTAGTAATGTATGAAGTTTTTCAATTTCTCTGTATCTTTGTCAACATTTGTTATTTAAAAATAAATTATAGACATTGTATATTAGTCCATTTTCACACTGCCATAAAGAATTGCCCAAGACTGGGTAATTTATAAAGAAAAGAGGTTTAATTGACTCACAGTTCCACATGGCTGAGGAGGCCTCAGGAAACTTACAATCTTAGCAGAAGGTGAAGGGGAAGCAAGGCAAATCTTACAGGGTGGCAGGCAAGCGAGTGAGAAGGGGGAAGTGCCAGATGCTTATCAAACGACCAGATCTTGTGAGAACTCACTATCATGAGAATAGCATGGAGAAACCACCCCCCATGACCCAGTCACCTCCCATCAGGTCCGTGCCTCGACACATGGAGATTACAATTCAGATTACATTTCAAGATGAGATTTAGGTGGGGACACAGCCAAACCACATCTTATTGCTTTTTGTAATTTATTAATTTTTAACCCTATATTCACATTTCAGTCTCCTACACCTTAGTCTCACTTTTCTCCACTTATGTTGCCAGCTACATGAGGTTATTTGTATGAAAACCTACTTTAACCATGCCCTTTATTCATGGGTGGAATCATCACAGTCTTTTCCTAGTATATTTCATATGTCAATAGGAAATAATTGGTATATTAATTATTTATTGCTGCATGACAAGATACTGCCAAACTTACTGGCTTAAAACTACAAACACTTGTTATCTACAGTGTCTGTGGGTAAAGAACTCATGCACAACTCTAGCTGAGGGTCTCTCTCAGCACGACTCTAGGTGTGGGTCAGGGCTTCAGTCTGTACTTAGGCCTCACTGAGGCAGGATGCTGTCCCGCTCACTTACGTGGTTGTTGCGGATTTCAGTTTCTCACAGTGGTTGGACTGAGGGCCTCAGTTTCTCATTGGTTGTTGCTAGAGGTTCCCTCAGTTTCTTGTCATGTGGCCCTCTCTAGAGGGCAGTTCAGAAGATGATAGCTGCTTCAGAGTGAGTAAGAGAAAGACCAGGCAAGAAGGAAGATACAATCCTTTTGTAATCTAATCTAAACTCAGAAGAATGATAACATCTCATCAACGTTATCCTATTCTATTCAACAGTAAGTTGAATTACTTGGTCCAGTCCATCTTCAAGGGCAGGGGATTACACAAGGGCCTGAATACGAGGATGTGGGGATTATTGAAGGACATTTCAGAAGCTGCCTACTAGAATTTTTTAGGGAAAGGGACAAAGACTTTAGGCATCAACACATTCTCTCATATTTTACAAATGTAAGTACTTTGACACAAAATTTTTTAGTGTTTATTTAAATATTGCTATTTCTCCTTTTTTGAGACAGGATCTCTCTGTCAGCCAGGCTGGAGTGCAGTGGCTCACTGGAGACTGGAACTCCTGGGCTCAAGTGATCCTCTTACGTCAGCCTCCCAAGTAGCTGAGACTACAGCCACATGCCACCATGCCTGGCTAATTTTTAAATTTTTGTGGAGGTGGGATCTCACTGTGTTGCCCAAGCTGGTCTCAAACTCCTGGGCTCAAGCAATCCTCCAGCCTCAGACTTCCAAAGTGCAAAGATTATAGGTGTGATATCAGCCACTGTGCATGGCTGATATTTCTTAAAAATTTATATATTCTCAAGGTTCTGATCACTTGGCAATGCAGAGAAATTCGGCAGAAAAGAAAAATTTGGAGTGAACCAGGAAACCTGATTGCTACTTTGAGGCCTAATATTAACAAAAATTCATGATATGCTTATGCAAAGCTTGTAAACTCTTTGGACTAAAGTTTTATTATCTGTAAAATCAAAGGGTACTTCCTATCAGGGGCTTTTAAGATTTTTTGACTGCAACCTACAATAAAAAAAAATCATTTTACATGGGGACCAATCTGCTACATACATATTTGGAACCAGTTCACAGATGATGGAAACAAAAGGTTCAGATAACTGAAACAAAAAATAACAAAAAAACGGTACTTAGTTTTACAAAATACAAAACTTTCTGGTATTTTCCTTGACATTCTATTATATTTTATTGACATACTTTATTTTATTTAATTTAAAAAAATGAATTGACCCAGTGAAGTGTTTTCGTTACCTTCTAGTGGATTTCAATCCTCAGTTTGAAAGCACTGTGATTTCTACAGCTGCTTCCAAAACTGCAAGACAACTCTAGGATTATTTGCTGTATCTGTGAAGGTGATGAAAAGAGAAAGATATACATTTCTCCTTTGCCTTAAGCACCACGCTGGCCAGTTAAGAGTATATTAGCAAGCTGTCTGCCTCTCTGCTATTACCAACATGCGTGCACATTACTTTGGTAAAGAGGTCACGGGTAGCTATTTCAGAAAGCTAATGACTGCATGGCACAAATAGCCCTTGGCTTTGCCTCAGGCTATCAACTCTCTCAAAAGTTCTTAATCCCCCCCAAAATGACCTTTTTTTCCTACTCTAGTAGGTTCAAGGGATTATTGATTCTGTCACATATGTGTTATGCTTTGTTCTCTGGTCAACCCTGTGGATGCATCACAGTTGATATGATGGGCAACACCAAGTTAATCAGAAATATTCACTGAAAAGGAATGTTTCCTAGATGGGGTCATATGTACGTAGCTTCTAAAATTTTTCACCAAATTATTCCTAATGCAAGAGCAGCACAAAATCTGTGACAACTCGCTGAACAAGTCAACTTTCATTGAAGATTTTTGCTTTAGCTTAGATATTCATGCAAATTTTGAACTTTATGATATGTGCTTGTTTTAATAGCTAATCAATGTTTTACATTATTTATGAGTCAAATTACTTTAACTTCCGTCACTTTTCAATCTTAGAATAGAATTTATGTTCCAGGAGGCTGCACCATGATTTTCCTTGGCTGAAGGCAAAATACCTAAGGAATTTTGAGAAGCATGAAACATTTTTTTTTCCATGTAATCCTCATAATCACCCCCATGAAATGGGTTTTATTGTTCAGACTTAGCAGATGAGGATTAAGAATCTCCAGAAAGTTATGTAATTGATAACAGCATTAGAACTTAAAAGTAGCTCTCTATCTACAGCTCTTGTTTGCCTTATCATATCATAATGCCTTTAAACCTTCAGGAATTGAAGAATGCAGATCATTCTGAAATATTCACTGCAGATATTTAAAGGATCTTATATATTTCCAATATAAGTACTTTGCATCCTAAGAGAGAAGATACAAAAAGTATGAGAATTAAGACACTTGCTCCTTCAAAGAAGGAACTTTAGTGTACCTAAAGATCGCTGTTTTCTAAAGTAAGGTTCAGGAGAAGTCTAGAAGAGCATTATGAAGATGAAATATCTGAAGTCATAGGATATAAATCATGTTATAGGAACTAGATTCCTGGTAACGAAGATTTGATTCAGATGATGTTATGGCCAGGGACCATGAGTTTCCAGATTTCTTCTTTGTCAATTTTCTCTACCCAAGCTGAGTTTCTCTGATTTGCTCCAAATCTAATTGTAGAACTGGAATGCATAAGAATCCTTATTTTTTTAAAAAAGTAAGATCAGCTTGGTGCGGTGGCTCAGGCCTGTAGTCCCAGCACTTTGGGAGGCCAAGGCAGGCAAATCAACTGAGGTCAGGAGTTGGAAACCAGCCTGGCCAACATGGTAAAACCTCTTCTTTACTAAAAATATAAAAATTAGCCAGGTAAGACTGCACCATTGCACTCCAGCCTGGGCAACAAAGTGAGACACCATCTCAAAAAATAAAAATAAAAATAGGAAAGAGAGAGCACCAAACACCCTCTGACTTCACTTATCTTTTCAACTGCTTGCAGCCCTCTCAGTGATTGCAAGAAGGTGTGGATATACCTGCTACATAAGAAAGAAAGCCAGAAATGAAAGAGCAGAAAGAATGGGTGCATGTGTTTTAAAGCATGTCATACTACTAAACCATTTATTATGAGATGAAATATTGAAATGGATATCAAAGTGGACACTCTCTGTCTGCTTATAACTCTAATTCATATATCCTTATATTATCTAGTATTTTTATTAGCATTGTTTCAGGATTTAGCATTTGTCAACATACTAGATACATTTTCCCCTCTATAGACATCTTACATCTATAAAGATTTCTTAGCCCGATTTGTGTCATCTACAAAATAATTACTGGTCCTAATTTCCTGAAAGCCAAATAATCATTTCCATATATTTTTTGTTCTGGCATTCTCATAAAAAATACGATGCCTTTTTTTTTCCCTGTAAAGGTCACCTTTCATACCACTTTTCAAACACCCCCTCCAAAAGGATGATGATGCAAATATCTCTTCTGATTGTTTCTTCCTCCTCCATTGTCTTCAGCATGTGACTTTTTCGACATGGTAGTAAAATGGCTGCTGCACTGCCAGGCATCCTTGAAACAAACTCAACTGCTGTGTTTTTATCATTTTGTACCTGGATGGTGGACACGATGCATGAAATAGCAGCCATCTTGCTACTATGAAGACAAAAGCCAAGAACAGAGGAAGATGGAGCAGAAAAAACAAAGAGCCTGGTCCTTGATGACATCATGGAGCTACTGTACCAGCTGTGACTGCCAACTCAAGACTTTTTTTTGCGTATAACTCTATAGATAGCTAAGATTTTAAGCTTAAAAACTATCCTTGTGTCCTTACATTTCTCTTCATTCTATCTACGAATAACCATTATCCTGACTTAAGATAACCATTCCCTTACTTTATAGCTTTAATACCCATATATTAGCCTTGCTTTTTGTTGTAACTTCATAAATCAGAATTTTGTTTTCTGTGGCTTGCATTGTTTTCTCAACATTATGCTTGAAAGATTGAGCCATGTGAACAAATACAGTATTTCATATAAATACAGGATTTGGCTGGAATTTATTTTTTCTTGTTGTATGGTATTCCATGTAGCATGTAGCTTTCATTTATTTCCATTTCTGTACAACATTTTCTATAGCATGTAGTTGTAGTTCATTTATTTCCATGGTTGTACAGCATTCCATATAGGTGTGCTTCATTTGTTTTCATTGCTGTACAGTATTCATGTATTACATAGCTGTCCTTCAATTGTTTTCAATGCTTTACAGGATTCCATTTGTAAGCATTCAACAGTTCCTTCAATGGACATTTGGTTTGTTGCCACATTGGAGCTATTGTGAATGATGCTGCTAAAAAGGTTTTTGTACATGTCTACTCGTGTTCTGTGTGCAAGTTTCCCTAGGGTATATACCTTGAAGTAGAATTGTTGGGTCACAGGGATTGTGTGTTTTTTAGTTTACTAGAAAATGCCTAACTGTTTTCCCAAATGGCTGTCTACTTAAACTTCCTTCCATAATATATGAGAAGTCACATTGTTTCACATTATTTTATTCCTTTACTCTTCTATATCTACTTTTTATTTTACAATGAGTGCATGTTTACTAACAGAAAAGATGTTTCCTTAATTTATTTTTTAAAAACTTATCCTTACAGAGAGAATAAACATTGTTATTTAAATATATACATAGAATGAGTTTTTAATCCTTTGAAAATGATACAATTGAGCTTATTGATGGTTAAAATAAATTTATGGCTCTTTGCTCCCACCCCAAGTTAACTGATCACTTTGTGTCCCTGATATAATACACATGTGAAGTACAGAATTTTTACCAGGAAGTCCCAGATAAATAACTAGGACAAGGAAAAGGATGTGAATTCCGTTATCTGATTTGGGGATAGTAAGAAATTTACTTCTCCCTTTCTTTTCTGTAATAAAACTGCTATGTGGCAACTGTGGAGAATTCTTGAATAGTAAGATAAATGGCTGTGATTTTTATAGAGTGTTGGTATTTAAACAGTAGCATGAACTACCTCAAGGCTTGAGAAAATAAAGGTCTTGTTCTCTCTGGAGAGCACTGTCTCATTTTGGAAAATTATCTATTTCTGAAATGTGCACTGCTTTCCAATGCTCTGGCTGGACTATGAGCTGCAGTGAGGATCCGGGAACCTTTACAGCGGCAAAAACAATTTGTTTCAGACAGGCACAACACAATTAGGAGAAACAATATTTTGCTTTGGAAAATATCTCCTTATGATGTAATCCACATAACAAATACATTGATTTAGATGTCTTTATAATATGAAATACAACTTTCCTTGAAATGTTCCCTTGATGCATTCAAAGTTTTAAAAACTTGTTTGACACACATCTATCCTCTAGATCAGTGGACTATATTTTTTTAAAAACACATATTTTATCAGTTAGATTTTTATAACAAACCCTCAAGTAAATACATATATACACACATATGTACATATGCATATGTATATAAATACATAATTTACTTATATATCCTATTGAACTAATATAATTAAATAGCATAAAATGTACGTGAAATAGAAATTTTAAAACAGAAAAAAGCTGAAAAACATTAGTTTTTAAATTTTAGTTTTTTATTACTACAAGATGCTTTAGTATTCATAAAAATGTGTTAAAACTAGAGTAATATAGTTTGACATTTTTTTTCCCAAACAAAAAAAAAGCTCCGTTGAACACTTCATGATATAGTAACTTAAGGTCTGGTTCTGAGGCTACTTATTTTGATAATAGAGTTTAAGAACAAAAAGTATGTTTTACAAATATACATAGATCTAAATAGTTTTGTCTACCAAATAATAAAACATATTTTTACCTCTTACCCTCATTTTTGCAAAGCATTTGTTAAAAATAGGGTGACAAGTGTCCATTTATTCTAATGTTAAACCCAGTATGTGCTATATTTTAATAATTTAAACTGATATTCATTCTCTATTGAGATTCTATTTGGAATCTGTGAAAACAGGTTAGAGAGGCCTATTTCTGAGTTTTTCAAGTGTTTAAATAAGATTCTCTGAGAGACCTTTTAGTATCATCTTCAACAGCAAAATCTCATAAATAGGGAAATATTTTTAAACATCAAATTTTGAAATATAGCATGAGTCTCCTTTAAATAAAAGGACTTTGTGACTTATTGTTTAAATATCATTTTTACCTTGAAAGTACAGATTAAGTAGATTAACTTTTTTTTTTCTTTTTTTTTTTTTGAGACGGAGTCTCGCTCTGTCGCCCAGGCTGGAGTGCAGTGGCGCGATCTCGGCTCACTGCAAGCTCCGCCTCCCGGGTTCACGCCATTCTCCTGCCTCAGCCTCCCGAGTAGCTGGGACTACAGGCGCCCGCCACCACGCCCGGCTAATTTTTTGTATTTTTAGTAGAGACGGGGTTTCACCGTGTTAGCCAGGATGGTCTCGATCTCCTGACCTCGTGATCCGCCCGCCTCGGCCTCCCAAAGTGCTGGGATTACAGGCGTGAGCCACCGCGCCCGGCCGTAGATTAACTTTTTTTTTTTCCTTCCCAAAAACTTTTTCCGGGCTGGGTGCGGTGGTTTACACCTGTCGTCTCAGCACTTTGGAATGCCAAGGCAAGAGGATTGCTTGAGCCCAGGACCTCCAAACCAACCTGGCCAACATAGTAGGACTCTCTCTCTACAAAAAATTTAAAAAATTAGCCAGATATGGTGACATGTGCCTGTAGCCTCAGCTTCTTGGGACGCTGAGGCAGGAGGATTGCTTGAGCCAGGAGGTTGAGTCTACAGTGAGCCATGATCGCACCGCTGCACTCCAGGCCGGGTGACAGTAAGATCCTGTCTTAGGAAATAATTCTGGGTAATATATTGCTGATTACTACTTTTCATCAAATTAAAGGTTGGCAAAACTGACACTTTTGCCTTTTGTAAAATAAAAATACACAAATTATTCTTCGATACCTCTTTTAAATATTTTGCAATGAAATACCCAGTGATTCTGTGTGCTTTAAAAGATGTATATGTTCATTCCCCATGCAATTAAATATTTTAAGTATTTCTCCATGATTAACAATAAATCCCCTTTGGTGGTATAAACCTGGGGAACCCCCTAAAGATAGGGTCCCTCTCTTGCCCAGCTTGAAGGTTCCTCATTTGTATTGTATTACAGGTGATCAGAGTTGTGCAGCAGGTGATCTAATTGGCATCTTGTAGCATTTTGGGCACTTTGCTTCTGGTTTCAATTATTTGCTGCAGTAGCATGCCTCAGAATGAGGCAGCTGATGCATTTCACAAGCTGGAGTATCTCTGAGCTCTGAAAGCAGATTCCCATGTCCATTCCAGTCATAGGCATATATATTCTATGAATGGTTACATTCAGACCAAACAACCATCCTCAGTGGCTCACAAAAAAGTAGTTCTTTGTATATTTCGTTATTGAAACAGCATATAGCAAATAGCATAGACTGAAACATAGCATAATCCATAGCTTCATCCAAAAAAAACAAATCTCCCACAATGTGTGATTTGTGGCTTGTTTCTTTCCATTTCCAACAATATTTTCTGTCTTCCAGCAGTGTATGTTGAAAAAGAAATGGTTTTAGATCATCTCTCTATTATTTTTAGCCCATTATTGCAGTCCACTCTACTATCTATTGCAGGAAAGAGACTTTCTTCACTGGTATGTGGAATTTGGTTTTCACAGTGAAGTGAAAGAACCTTAAAAGAGACTTCAAACAGTTGCCATAGATTTAATAGAGAAATTTGATAAAATACTGCAGTGACGATAACTATGAATTTTTCCCTTAAAATTGTCATGGTCTGTTTTTATGTCCTGGCTGTTCATTTTTTAATATTTTTATTAATATGATGGCTTTATACTATCATTACTATTTTAAAGCCAAGAATACACATTGAATGAGATTAACTTATCAAGTGTAAGTATACACACACATATTCCAAATAGTCTTCTTGATTATTTTGACTTATCTGATGGTCATTCCTTCTAAGATGGCAATGTAGTCCAGTGGAGATCTCAGATAAGGAGTGGTAGATGTCAGCTCTGTGATTTTATTATTTACTTGACCATGAGTGATTAGGTTTAGTTGCTATTGGTAGTTCCTTTAATAGAATATTTTAAAGACACCTATTTTATGCGAGTCGGTTTCCTTTAGTTTCATTAAAATTAAGTGATATAATTATGAATTGATTTAACTGGGCCCAGCAAGCTGCAATCACTTGTAATTACTCAAAGAGGAGATATGATGAAGATACCACTGTTAACTCTGTGTTTTAAAAAAATCTCTACTTTTTCTGTTTTGCCTTAACAACTATGTATCTCTAGTTCATATTTCACTTTCAGCCACTCATTTACCAGGTCTTTACATTATTTTCAGAATCCTGAAGATACAGTACCACTCTCCTAGTGTGTTTTTAAAAACGTAGCCTTTCTTTTCAGGGAATTTAAAGACATAGGCTTTGTAATCTTAGAATTTTTATGGTTGCTTATACATCTATTTCTCTATTTTTAGGACACTTACCTGATTATATATCAGTTAATGCCTGTCTATTATAGAAAAATTGGAAGACTAAAGTAAAGTATAAAGAAGGAAATTTAAAAGGCCCATTATCTAACCACACAGAGAGAAACTGACTTTTTGTCAATGCACACAACAAATACATATTTGTCACTATATACTGTAATATGTGTATAATATATTTAAATGAGAATCATGTGTATGTACTCTTTTGTAACTGTTTCCCTCTCCTTAAAATATTGTATACATCTAATAATTTCTGTGGGTTATTCTCTCCAGGAGTCTGTCCCCACTTACATAGTTTTTAAGTGACTGCAATCTTGCCCACAAGAGTCTGGCTTAATTTTGTGGCTAGACTATAATTTACAGAAAGTCATGCAGAGGATATGTCATGACAAATTAACTATGGTTTCTTTTTTATTAAACATGAGACAGGAAACATTATGATGATCTTTGGACATTCTTACAATATGGGGCTACCCACTTATGATGATTATGAAAGGTCTTGAAACTCAGAAAAATATTTTTAATTTGGATAACTTGGGTGAAATGGGGTTGATATTTTGGGGCAAGCAGGCTGTGTGATTCCTCCTCAGCTTCCTCAACAAAGTTTTGGAGTTATTTTTTGTAGTCATTTCACAAAAAAAGTCTTGGCATGACATTATACAAAGCTCTACATGCCTTAGTAAATGACAAGAACAAGTACTGATCTGAAGGAAAAGTATTTACTGACATGTGTAATGACAAGAAATGAACTAATTGTCATAGTGCTGGAGCAGTTACAGTGATTGATAAATTGATGTCAGGCTGTCCCAAAGATCTGAGTTTTAGATTGGAAAATTTACCTTCATTATGCATGCAAAACATATCTCTATTCCCAAACCCAACTCGTTTATAAAAGGACTAGAGACATCTGGTGTGATAAGGAACGGTCTTACTATGGGAATTGAGTTAAATGAGGGTAGAATGAGGAAACAGCAGTTAAAGGGGAATCCTCTCTCTATGACTAACTTTACTTTTTTTTTTTAATGATCAGTCACTATATAAAACTACATTTTTCTACCAGCAAAATAGAAATCCTAATATTTTTTCCAATTAGAAACATACACAGGAGCTAAAAAAATTACTGACATTAAAATTTCAGGTAAACACAGAATGTCATTTAATTGCTAATGATATGCCTTATGTTTTGAATATGTAATTTTTGATGGCATGGCATGAAACAACTGTAGTCTCCTCCAGAATGGTAATTTGAGGGCAGAAATAAAGAAGAATAACATGCCTCATTTAACTTATTGGAGAATTTGAGCTACATTAGGTTTATATTACCTACATTAGGTTTATATATACCTTATACTTAGTATGCCAAAGAACCGAAAACAATTTACAAAAACCAAATTTTTCTCAATTCTGGTTGACCTGTCCTGTTCTCATACACTGGTCACTTAAAATGGTCTACCCTAGAAAGCTTAGATGTTTGACATTGACAGCTGATGCTAAAGTGTCATAAAACTTACTTTAAGCATCTGTATCCAGGGTTGACTTACTCTAATAAAATATACATATACAATATTTTGTAATATATAATATGTTAATATAAATATATACCTTCTCACACCAGTCAGAATGGCTATTAGTAAAAAGTCAAAAAATAACAGATGCCAGCAAGTTTGTAGAGGAAAAGGAACACTTTTACATTGTTGGTGGGGGTTTATTGCAGCACTATTCACAATAGCAAAGACATGGAATCAACCTAAATGCCCACCGTTGATAGACTGGATAAAGAAAATGAGGTAAATATACACCATGGAATACTATGAAGCCATAAAAAGAATGAGATCATGTCTTTTGCAGGGACATGGATGGAGCTGGAGGCCATTATCCTTAGCAAACTAACGCAGGAAAAGAAAACCAAATACTGCATGTTCTCACTTACAAGTGGGAGCTAAATGATGAGAACACATGGACACATGGCAGTTGGAACAACACACACTGGGGCCTGTCAGGGTGGAGGGATGGGAGGACGGAGAGGATCAGGAAGAATAGCTAGTGGATGCCGGGCTTAATACCTGGGCAATGGGATGATCTGTGCAGCAAGCCAACGTGGCACACGTTTACCTATGGAACAAACCGGCACATTCTGCACATGTACCCCAGAACTTAAAAGTTGGAAATAAAATTACACATGTTATATATTTTAAAAGAATAACATGATACATGTATAAAAAACATATTCAATGACCACTTATAGTAATAACTATCTTTGCCTTATTAACATTGCCAGAAAATGATTGTTAATAAAAACTTGAAATATGAAGATGTCTAAATTTGATAAGGAAGTGAAATTTATTAAGATTATGGAGGAAAGAAATACTGTTAACTTCTCCTGAAAAGGGAATTCTATGTAAAACGTAGCTCTCTCTTCTTCCTTTAATCCGTTTTTAAAACTTGAAGTAAGGACGGACATTCCCACTTGCCATACTACCAAAAATTCCGGACCAGAGTGAGGGTCCATAATGAAATTTACCAAACTAGAAGGGCGTTCACTGAGAGTGACATCTCTAATGTATTTCTGCTGAATTTCTCTGTATAATAACAGTGAACTTTTCATAACAATAAAATGTATTCGATATTGAATTAAGAAGGGATATTCACACCAAGTCACTGCCTTTTCCCTCTCTCTTTCCTAGGCTTCTGTCAGCACTGATTCCCTGTCCCTTATTTAAATATTTTACATAAGCAATTACCTTGCAAGAGTAAGTTAAAACATTGCCCATGTTGGAGGGTCCACATGCTTGAAGTACAGATGTGGCAAAGATGGAGAAAATTTCCAGATTTTTTGCATTGAAAGTGTGTATGTGCCTGGAAGGGGTGTTTTAATGAGCAGCTCAAGCCAAATGGATGATTAATAACAGACAGAAACTAATCTGTTTTCTAAGGGGTAGTCACTGCTAATACTAGGTTTTCGTGCAAGTTTAGGGCAATGGCTAATGGCTTGTAACAATCTGAGAAAGATTGAGCACTGAATCAGGAAATATTATGCAAATATACCCCTTCTTGATAGCAAAAGCAGGGATATCTGAGCGGAGAGACGTATTAAAATTAAGAAATTGGTTAAATGATGTAAAATCCTCCTTATTATTCTTGATTTGATCATAGGGAAGTATCTCCATTCCTTTCTACTGTGTTTGGTGTTGGTTGATTATTTCTGGTGGTTTTCGAAGAACGCTGGAGCCCTGTGTGTTGGTGGGCAAAGACAAAGCAGAAACAACATGTGGAGAAAGATCATGCAAGAAGTATCATAGAAATCAGACTACCAAGTTAGGAGTTGGGAGGAAGGAACTTGGGACACAGCCGTAAAAGGAAACTTCTGATTTCTTTTTCCGGAGCCCTTGCAGATCCTTCTACTTTTTTTCAGTGTCTCCAACTGCTGACATTTTGGAAACCAAAGCCAAAAGCAATACATCAAATCAGCAGCTCCAGGCAGAAGGCTGTTTCAAACCAAAATTGATGTTTTAATATTTAATCAAGTAGGAACGGCATGTTGTGAATGTTTCTAGGGAGTAAATTTACTAGTGCTGTAAGATTGGCCCAACCTAGGTATTTTGTAGAGATTTGGTTTCATTTTAGTCCCTGGTCAAAACAAAACAGCACTGTATGCAATTTATAAACCAAAATGAAGCATAATGCAGTGTAGACATTCATCACAAGTTCTTTTATTAAAATTCCTAAGGTTTAGTCCAGATCTGTAATCAGATCCTACATGTGCAGTATGCCATTACATTGAGGAAGAGAAAGTAAATGGTTTTAGAAACGAAAAATCAAGGAAGGAAAAGGGGAGTGCTATGATTTTCTTTCCATGAAAAACATGTAGTACTGTGGAACTGATTTCAGCTGAAAACTGAGGGAAAGCGTTGCTTGGATGGTTCTGTTTGTCTTATTGAGTCCTTCAGCTTTCCCACTCATGCAAAGACAGATATTTTCCTAGGTTCCTCTTCTCTCTCCTGTATCACCAGAGGTGACCCCTCTGTAGGCATTTTCTAGCAGTTAATGATTGGCTAGTTTAAGGGCCCTGGGTTTTGCCTCTGGCCCTTAACCTGCATCTTGTTAACTGGCAGGATGTATTTCCTTTCTGTTATTTACTTTTATATATTCTTAATAGAACAGAAGGTACCTTGGCTGAGGCAGACAACGTTACCCTTTCAGCGTCTCATTTGTAAATAACCCTGTTATGAGTAATAGGAAGTGATCCAGCTGGTTGTAAAAAGACACACGTTTAATGGGCAATTCCTGGTGGACTGATGGTTTTGCTGGAAAAAAAACAAAAAACAAAAAACATCGCACCTGCAGGACACATTGCTCCAGTTTTGGTTCTGAACATAATGAGCCTGCATTCAGACAGAGATGCACACACACCTCTCTGGGAGTTATAAACCTTGAAATATACAGGAGGAAAAATATTAAAGCCTATCTAGCTCATTTTTCTCCCTAGAGACAAACATTATTCTGTCGGAGCATCATTCTTTCCTCAAGTTCAGTAATTTCCAGGTGCAAGGTAGAGCCACTTTTATGTACAATGTATTGCCCCTTTAAATTTTTACACCAGGTCCATACAACTTATGTATGTACTGTGGTAATATGGCCACTGTTGCCTTCTGTGGTCATTAGAGCTCTGCCTTTTCCTGACACATGAATTGTATCTGATATGGTAGTTCATGGCATTTACTTCATCAAAATTTGGTACCTGTTTAACTTGATGGCCTAGTATTTTATGCTTACGTACTGCAACTGAACAAACATTTCTGGGGCACTCACCATAATGCTAGATTTATTCTGTATACATCTAATACCTACTGAAGCCAGGCACCATGTCTACTGCACTATTTTTTCCCCTAGACACAGTGCAGTGCCTGGTGTTCGCTAATATAGCACAGTAGCTAAGGGCCTGTGTTCTATTTCAGCATGGCAGAATCTCTAGCTCAGTAACTTGGGCAAGTTACTTGACCTTTCTGTGCCTCAGTTTCCTCATGTAAATTTTGGAAAATAACAGTGTCGACATCAAGATTGTATTAGTCTCTACTGAAATAACCTATGTTAAGTGCCCAATGAATTTCTTGGCTTATTGTTAGCATCACAAATGTTAAATATATTATCATTTATAGTAGGTGCTTAATGTATTAGGGTCTCTAGAGAAACAGAATCAATAGGATATGTGTGTTGAGAGAGGGAGGGAGAAATATTGATTTTAAATAATTGGTACATGGAATTGTAGAAGCTTGGTGAGTCCAAAATCTGATGGGGTAGGACAGCAGGCTGGAAACTCAGGGAAGAGATGCACTTCAAGTCCAAAGACAGTCTGCTGTCAAAATCCCTTGTTCTTTAGGGGAGATCACTCTTTGTTCTATTAAGATCTTCAGTTGATTGGGTGAAAGCCACTCACATTACAGAGGGTAATCTTCCTTACTCAGATCCACAGTTCTGAAGTCTAGAAGTCCAAAATCAAGATGTCAGTAGGGTTGGTTCCTTTTGAGGCTGTGAGAAGGATCTGCTGTGGGCCTTTCTATTTAGTTTATAGATATTAATATGCTTTTTGTGCCTCCTCACATCTTCCTCCTTCTATATGTATCTGTGTCTAAGTTTCCCCTTTTTATGATTATGAAGACACCAGTCACGTTACATCAAGCCCACCCTAATGGCCTCACTTAAATTCGATTACTTCTGTAAAGATCCTATCTCCAAATAAGGTCACATTTTGGGGCACTGGGGTTTAGCATTTCAATATTTGAATTTTGAATGGATGTGATTCAATACATGACAGTTCTGTTTTTTCTGTAAAAAAGTTTTTGTATTAAGGAGAATGGCGTGAACCCGGAAGGTGGAACTTGCAGTGAGCCGAGATTGCGCCACTGTACTACAGCCTGGGCGACAGAGCGAGACTCCGTCTCAAAAAAAAAAGAAAAAAAGAGTTTCTGTATTAAAAAATAGTTATTTACTCACAGGTTTTCTCCTATCCACTTTCAAAGTGATATTATGTGGCTAGAATAAATTGGCATTATACTTGACCCCTAAGAACTCATTTGAATAAATGTACAAAGCAAACAATTCCTTAAAATGTAAAAAAAGTGAAAAAACCTTAAAGTTAATATAACTAATATAAAGCAAGTGTATCTGATGGCAGTGAATTTTATAAGCATGAAGGATAATTATGCTTAAAGTTTTAGATTAGAAAAAGCTACAGTTACCTTTAAAGAAGATTATAGATATGCCGTTATTTTAAGTAGGGCTAAGAGGTATAACCACAGTTCTATTTCTAATTCACTCTGCCATTTTGAAATGAAATGATCATCTATAAATCATTTCATATGGGCATGAATTCTATGATTTTTGGTAGACTTTAAAGAGCTTTTATACCTGAGTAGAAGTCACTGATACTAAAGGTTGCCTGGAGTCTCATATTGTGAAATGGGTTTGGAATTAAGCCAAAGAACATCCTGCCCAGACAGGGTGTAACTGCTTAATGTGAAGCAAAGAACAAAAATGAGGGCAGGATGGAGATTGGAAGACTAATCAGTGCTTACATGAGGCAAAAAATGGATTTCATGACCCTGTAGAGATCCCTTAAAAAATCAACTTAGATTCTAAAGAGGTAGTGGCCTTATCACATGCAGTACACAGTTTTATGCTGTGGTTTTACACTGTTTATATGAGTGTGTTGCTTCATTGATTTATAAGACTGTGCTAAGATTATGATGACACTGGGGGAATATCATACATGCCACTCACTTTGATTTAGACCTGTGTTAATGGCCTTTTCAAGAAAATATACTGAATGTTATGGGACTTGGGGGAGTCTTCATCTCGTCCTTTTTGGGGGAGGTTTTCCTATTGGCTCACCTAATTGTCATTCAAGAATGAATTTTCTACTCCTAGTTTTACCCTTACCTTTTTGCCAAAAAAGTTTTTCTTTATATCTTTAAAGTGTTATTCAATTGTAAAGCCTTAAAATGATAGGCATAAACACCACCTTGGAGCAACATAGAGCTATAACTTATATCTACCTGCAAGTGAGTTCAAGTATTTTTGAAATATAAATACAAATATTTTATATTATATCAAACATAGAGCAGCATCCAAATTCCTGCACGTTTCATACTTGTATTTAATCATCTGCTGGTGCATAATTATACTTCCATGGAGTTCCAGGACTTTCCCAGATCTAACCTTGTCTGGTCCCTTTGTATTCCTTTAATACTTCCCTTTCTCCTCTATGGGATTGATATGCGTTATCTGTAAAAAGGATACTGTAGTGTATAAGTGGTATTGAGACCTTCAGAGATTTCCTCTTTAATGCTATACCTTGTTCCATCTTAGTTTTTCTATTGGTTGACCATTCTATATCTGTGAGGTATACTTTTCTCTTGCTTGAAAGACTGATAAACTGCTTGATTCCTTACTCTGGAACCACGGGCTCTTTTCTCTGAAGCCTAATCTTGCCCTTTTCTCTCAGACAGAGAATCTTTTGGAATCATAGAACAAGAAAGAACCTTGTTTGGTTCAGCCCTAGAGCCTATGACATTTGTGTGCCCCTTGTGATCCAAGTTTCTATCAGGTGTTGCCTGGTACTAAGTTTGGGCAGTCCTGGCCAAACACAGTAAATTACTTTTCCATTTCTCCATAGGAAGAAAAATGGCTCATAAAAACAGACTTCATCATCATCATATATATTAATGTGAAACTGTAAATTCATTATTGCTATAAAGATTTATATATAGTGCATGAAGAGCTGATCAGTAATTTTAACTGGAGCATCCTTGAAGGTTGCATTTGTACCCTCCATGAACTGACTGTACCATTGTACTCAATGAGTGACATTTGATTGTCTACCCAGCATTATCCTCTAGGATCCTTTTAAATGTGAGGGGTAAGCTGGCTTCCTGGGGGCCTAATCCAATCTTGTTTCTTTTGGCTGGCAAATTTTTGGGAAAAAAAGAGAATTTTCAGTGTTTAAAAAAACAAATGAGTGTATAAAAATCTAAATTTTATACTTCTCTTCAGAAACTAATAGCAATAGCAACACTGCGCTGCTATCCCATTATGCTTAATTGGCTGGAGCTGAGCAGAGGCTGAGGTCTTTAAGGACTTGCTGTCCGTGGCTTGTCATGGGTCCACTTACTCATTTTTGCTTATTTCTTGGCTGCTGTCAATGTAGCATGATATTCCCCAACAGAGGGAATATCTAGCCACTTTTGGTGAAATATGCCCCCTGTCATTAGTTGTAATTGTACTTTTCCATGTCCGAAGACATTCAGCATATTTATATATATATTTTTGTTCCCTTTAGTTAAATCATCTAAATATCAAATAGATTTTAAGTCTTTCTCTGATCTCCTATCATTAGATCTTTTAATATGCTTTCATATTTGCACAATTTCCAGTGTAATATTATTGACAATATCTTAAACTTTGAAAAAAAGCTCTAAATCTTTTAGTGAAATATAAATATTAAATTTCTTCTACCTTTTCTTATGCAAGTCTAAAAATCTAAAGTCTGTTTCCAAACAATCCTTCCAATACCTTCAGAATTTCAGATTCTGAACTATAGGGCACTATATATTTCAAGGTTAATAATTATAACTTTAACCCATATTATGTGCCTTTATGCCAAAAGAAAAATTGATTTCCATTTAAATAAAACCTCAAATATTGCAAGATAAAGTGTTTACCTATTATAAATGTGTAGTAGTAATAGCAGTGGAATACCAGGGTAGAGAAAAGTTTGGTCATTGCTAGGTAGTAATTGGAAATATGAAAAGGAATATAACATTTGTACTTCCAATGGCTCCTGTTCAATTTAAGCACTGGATAAATATGGACAAAACACATTCTAACCAGCCTTACCTTTCTTAATTAACCTTCATTAATTGATCATGAAATAACTCTAACCTAAATCAGTTTTGATCAAGTCATTTTCAGAAGAAGATGTGCCACATTAGTATTTGTAAACAACAATAATCAGATTTTCTCTTTGCATTTCTAAAGAACACTTTTAAATAGAGGGCTTCAGAAGCAATGGAAATGAGACAGAGAAGCATGGTCTCAAAAGAGATGGCACCCTCCTGGATCACTGTTACAAGAGTGCAGGGGAGCTGGGTAATTGGTAAGGAGCCAGGCACTCCTGGTATCTGACTTTGCTGCCCCTACTCTGCTTTCCTAAACAAATAATTTTATTTCTACTGCTCACCGGAATGAACTAGAATTTCAAACACCAGCATACAGGACCTCTTTCATCCCAGAGGCTTTCTGAGGCAAAGAGCGAGTGCTTCCTGCCAGGACTGAGATTTCTCCTCTGATGTTACTCAGTTGCTGAATGAAACTGTTTTGAAATTACTGCAAACAGAGGAGTCAGAAGTGTGAGTGCTAGAAATGTAAGAAGTTGTAGTACTTTTTCCCTGCTCCATGTAGAATACCTACACACTTGCAAAAGAGAGAACAATAGTGGTTCGTTCTCTCTCTATATATATTTCTCTCTCTCTCTCATGTGGGGTGTGTGGGGTGTGTGTGTATGTGTAGTTTTCCTTTCCAATACTCATACTTGTCTGATGCTGCTTTAAATGTTTCCCTGCCTGGGAACAGTATGGATGGATGACAGTGAAACAAAAAAGCAAGGGCTTTCATTTGATGTACATCATTGTGTTAATTAGGAATCAGGTGGTATGTTTCCTGAAGTAAGCAAAGAGAAAATAGTATTTATGGAAGCTGTCAATGTACAACATGTATACTTCAGCTTTGGCCCTGTGCAAAAAATAGTAGAGATCCTATTTCAAGATGTATTAGAAAATTAAGCCCTTCTTTGACTAGTAGCTTGTCAAATCTGATGATTTCACATGTGAAATAAAAAGAAAAGCAGACTTTCTTTACTGATGAGCTCCCCACCCACCCACCACCACATTCTTCCAACTCTGTTGCCCGCCTAGTTTAAGGTTCTGGAATTGTCCCTCTTATAGTTATTTTCTATTTCTAATCATAATATAATGGTTACTTCTACAACCTTAGCTTTTGTTTTCTTAATTGGAATAAATAGCAATCAATCCTGTTAAAAGTTGTCTTAACAAATACTTTTAACTTAACATTATTTCTGTATGGAGCTGGCCCAGTACTTAAATAGATAGCTCCAATGTCCAAGAGCTAAGGATTAATGTTTTGGTCTCAGTAATTATTATATACACTGTCTGAATTTGTTATGTAATTACTTGATATTGTGCTTCATTTTGACTGTTTACACTTGGCCTTTGAGCACTTGGCATTTTGCTCACAGAAAGGAATCTACAAACACATCCCTTGGGTAATAAATGTAATAGTACATGATGGGGTGAATTCCAATTAGACAATCTCACATCTTTAGTACATTAGGGTCAAGAATCTCAAGTAGCAGAATAGTGTGTTTATCTCATTAGTATATGCAGCTTTGAAATTGATTATTGCAATAATAATTTTTAAAAATTAGGGTAATTAAAATTTGTAGTATTTCCTTTTTATGTTGCGTAAATGTTATTTTTTAAAATTTTAAGATAGTATACAAATTAATCTTTAGGGTTTTGATTTTCTAAAATATGTGACTTTTTGTAAATAAGCAGTTTTATGGGAAAGGCCAGAGAGTCACAGATGTGATATTGAAGAATGAGAAAAGTTGGTATAAACAACTCTTTACCTCTGAGAATTGTCTTAAGACTATCTTTTTCCTTAAGTGTGCTCATATTCCCCTCCATTTCTCAAACATCTTTTTTTTTTCTTTTGCCTTGAGACCTGGAAAACTGGAACAGGAAATTACCTGGCTGAAATGGTTTTTATATAGATTAACCTGTGGTAGAAAGACACATCTGTCTATATATGATCTCTCTACTTATCATCTACCAACAGGTATTTAACAAACATTTATTATATTCAATGATCTTTGCTGGATACTATTGAGGAAAACAAAGAAATTCTACATAGCATGTGCCTAGATTCATGGGTTTACAATTTGATAGAGGGAGGGTAGAAACTTTCTTAGGATGGAGGTTACAGGAATGTTAACTTTGGCCAGGCATAATGGCTCACGCCTATAATGCCAGGACTTTAGGAGGCCAAGGCAGACAGATTGCTTGAGCCCAAGAATTCAAGACGACTCTGAGCAATGCGGCAAAACCCCATCTCTACAAAAAAATACAAAAAAAAAAATTAGCCTAGGGTGGCTAAAGTGGAGGGATCACCTGAACCCGGGATGCAGACCCTGCTGTGAGCCATGATCGTGCCACTGTGCTCTAGCCTGAACAATGGAGTGAGACTCTGTTTACAAAACAAAACAAGAATGTTAACTTTGAGCAACAAAACAACAGAATTTGATTATAATCTAAAGAATAAAGTATCCATGAGACCATACTTATATAAATAAGTGATTGAATAAATAACTCAATGGGAAGAAAGAAAAAAGTCTCCTGTATAGAAAAACTACTTCCATTTCCAGGAGGTAGATCTTAATTTCTCTCCCTTTGAGTGTAGGCTGAACTTAGTGATTGGATTCTGAAGAATAGAGGATAGAATTGATAAAATATAAATCTTATAATGAAGATTCCTGGAAGATACCATCTTAACCAAGTGACCAATGTTTATATTACTAGTCATAAGTCATGTTGATATCATGTGCCCCCTGGTATCTATCTTATGAGAGAACACCTTACCTCTGGGTAAAAGGTATGAAAATTATTCTTTCTATAATTCTCCTGTAATGTGAGAAAACACGAGAGAAACACAAATTGAAGAATATTCTACAAAATACCTGGGCAATACTCTTTTTTTAAGAAAAAAAATTCTGTTTTAACTCTTTGCCTATTACACTTCTACTGGTCAATACTCTTTAAGACTCTCAAGATCATAAAAATCAAGAGGGATGGAGAAACTGTTACAGACTAGAGGGAGCTAAAGAGACATGACAACTCATTGCAACTTGGTAACCTGAGGTGGATCTTAAAACAGAGAAAATATTAATGGAAAAACTGCTGAAATCAGAATCTAGTCTGTAGTCTAATTAATGGTACTATACTAGTGTTAAATTTTTAGTTGTGACAAACATACCCCTAATTAACATTGTGGGGGAGTGGGAGAAAGTATATATGTACTTTCTGAACTATCTTTGCAACTTTCTCCCGAATAATAAAACATTTTTTAATGCATGTTATTATTGTTCAACTGTGTGTTACTAAGAGCTACTAATATATATTTTTTGAGATGGAGTTTCCCTCTTGGTGCCCAGGCTGGAGTGCAATGGCGCAATCTCGGCTCACTGTAATCTCCGCCTCCTGAGTTCAAGTGTTTCTCCTGTCTCAGCCTCCTGAGTAGCTGGGATTACAGGTGCATGCCACCATGCCTGGATACTTTTTGTGTTATTATTATTATTATTATTATTATTATTATTATTATTTTTAGTAGAGACGGATTTTCATCATATTGGTCAGGCTGGTTTCGAACTCGTGACCTCAGGTGATTTGCCTGCCATGGCCTCCCAAAGTGCTGGGATTACAGGCGTGAGCCACCATGCCCAGCCAAGAGCTATTAATCTTAAGGGAAAGTAAAGTAGGTGAGATGGCTTTTGGGGGAAATTAACTATAGGACAGTCCCCAAAGGATGGGTAGAATTTGAGGCACAGTCACTGCTTCTTTGAAACCATGAGGTTTTGTCCCAGATATTTTTCTTCTAATCTATTGAATAAGGCAGAATTCTCATAAACACTGGCTCAAGTAATTTTAATACCAAAGCAAAGTAATTTCAAGTTAAGTTTAAGAGTACTGAGATTAGCTAACTCCATCCATGACTTCATTTATCCAGGGTCCCTGAGCATTGTCCAAATTGCAGGACACTTCTTCACCTTCCTGAGGTTCCACCTTCCAATGTTCCTCTATTCATTGATTCCAATGTGCTCTCTGCATGAAAATTGTCTGCAATCTTAGTTTGATCTTAGACTGTTCCTTTCACCTTGAGGCTTTTACAGAATGAGGCATCATCCAAAATCAAAACTTTTCATTTACTTTTTCCAGTGTGCTCTCTTTATTCCCCACTACTTCAGAAGAAGTTGAAAAGGCAATTAAAAGGGATCAAAACCACTCAGACCCATAAGGATTTTAAGCCATTTATTTCATACTTTTAAAGGAAAAGGTAATTCTCATATAGTGTATTGAAACACAAAACTGTGGGAAAATGATGAAAAGGTATACTCTTTCAATTAGTTTAGATTAACCCTAGTACTAATATCTAATAACAGCAGTGAAAAAACATATATAATTTCACTTATGTATAAGACGCAAAGATGCAAAAAAAGTATGTATAAGATGCAAATGTGTGTATAAGATTCAAAGATGCAAAAAAAACTATTAGCAAATGTAGGTAGCGGTTTATTGAAAGAACAACATCATAATCATAAATACAGAAAGATTCCTCCTTTTTAATGACTGCACATTTCATAATATCCATGTACCACAATTTATTTAATCCTCTCTATTGGTGACTATTTGGGGATTCTCTTAATTTTGTTGAATATGATAATGTAATATTAAACATTTTTGTACATATATCCTAGTGCACATCTTTCTATAGGAGTTATGTTAGGAAGTGGAATTAGTGGCCACAAGGATATCTGAATTACAATATAATATCTATGTGATAAAAAAGTAATCTAGAAAAGAAAGAAAAATGTCTTAATTTGATGGAATATATTAATGAATAAACAAACATACTTAAAGTTATATAAATTATGCAAAAAAACTTTTAAAAACTAAAAATTATATAAAATATGCAAATAGCACGGTGTGTTGTAAATATTCTACTAATAAAAAATTTTTAGCAGGCTGGACTGTATTAAAACATGAGTGTGTAGATGGATAAATGCATAGGCAGATATATATGCACAATTTAAAAAATAGTATTATGCTATTGTTCTACAACTTTTAAATTTTTTATCAATAACATATTAAGCTCCTTCTATATGAGTACATACAGTTCTTTCTCATTCATTTTTAACAGTTGCATACTTCAAAGTGCAAATGCACTACAAGTTATTTAATTCTCTTTCTACTTTGGATGTTTTTGGTTTTCTCCAAATTTTATTTTTATGATAATGTTGCTTTGAACACTTCTGCACATCTATCCTAATTGTTCATATATTTTCAGGATTGAAATCAAGAAATGGAATTTGTAGCCTAAACAGGATGTGCATATTGAATTTTAGTAGATGCTGTCAATCCCCTTTCATAATGAAAGTGTCCATGTATACTACACTGATAGTTTATAAGAGTACTTGCTGCCTCAAATCATTGTCAGCACTTTTTACTTTATGATAATCTGAAAGGGGAACATGGCTTCAGGTTGAGAGGCATTTGTATGTCCTTTTCTGTGAAGGATGAACTCTAGGCTAATCCCCATGGTTCCCAGCCCTGGTGTTCACTCATGTGTAATCTCCTTTCCTCACATGTGGGGAGGACCTGTGACTTGCTTGTAGTCAGTAAATATTGCAAAGATGAAGTAACACTGAAGATCTATTTATAGTCTCAAATCAGTTGATTTTGAGTTAATCAAATGGGAAGTCATCCTGGGTGGGCCTGACTCAAGAAAAGCCCTTACAAGATGGACTAGGCTTTCCCACAGGTGTGAGATTCTCCTTTTGGGCTCAGTGAAGTAAGTGGCCATGATGGAGAAGCCCATGAGGAAGGAATTGCAGACAGCCCCCTTTGAACTGCAGGCAGCCTCTTTGACTCAAGCTGCCTAGACAGCAGAAGCAGGGACCATCAGTCCGACAACCATAAGGAATAAATTTTGCCAACAACCCAGATAAGCTTGAAAGTGGGTTCTTCGCCAGTCAAGCCTCCTGATGAGAACACATCTAGCTGATGCTTTACTTGCAGCCTTGTGAGGTGCCGAGCAGAGGCTCCAGCTAAACTGTGCTCTGCTCTGACCCCTGACCTATAAAAACAGTGACATAATAAAGGTACGATGCTTTAAGTCATTGTTTGATGTAATTTGTTATGCAACAATAGAAACTAGTAAGTCTTCTATGAATTGTTCATATTCACAGGCTATCATTTCTTTGGTGGCTATATTTTCTTGATGTTTTTAGAACTCTTAATTAGTGGGCAAAAACATTCTTTGTTTTCTGTCTATTGTTTTCTCCCAGTTATTATGGGATTTTTAACTTGCTTTACAGTGAAATTCATTATTATATTCTACATGTGACCTAAGTTTACAACTTGCTTAAGAACTACTTATTACCTTCAGAGTACGAAAATAAACTTTCATATTTTCTTCTAGTATTTAACCTCCACTTCCCAGGTTCCAGCGATTCTCCTGCCTCAGTCTCCCAAGTAGCTGGGATTATAGGCACACACCACCATGACTGGCTAATTGTTGTATTTTTAATAGAGATGGGGTTTCACCATATTGTCCAGGCTGGTCTGGAACTCCTGACCTCAAGTTATCCACCCACTTCAACCTCCCAAAGTGCTGGGATTACAGGTGTGAGCTACTGTGCCTGGCCTAGTTCTTAAATCTGTTTATTTTGTATATGAGATGAGACAGGGATGCACTTTATTTATCATTCGAAGTTAGTTTGATAAGAAAGTATATACCACTTTACATTAGTCCAGCAGTTCCTTAAGTAGTTTATAAATATTAGATTGACTACATAACAATCCTTTGAGATAGGTTTTATTATCTTCATTTTATAGGTGAGGAAATTATGGCACAACAACGTTAAGGGACTTTCCCATGGCCACACACTAGTAAGCAGTGAGCCCAAGGATTTTAGCTCTGGAGTCTGTACCCTTAAACTTTATAAAACTTTATTAGAATAGGTTAAAGAAAATGGGAGGGGAGGAAATGAGGACAAAAGGTTTAGGTAAAATTGTTAGAAGTTTTATGAGAATTAGAAGTGGTGAAATTGCAAGGGGAATGAAGGTGTATCAAAGGAAGGTTTTTTGTTTTGTTTCTTAGAAGGAAAGTATTACGTGTGTATGTTAATGGGAATAGGAATATTCCAATCAAGAGGAAAAAACTGATTATGAAAAAGAGAGAATGGAAAATGAAAAGGAGTGATATCTTCAAGTGAATGGGCAGGTGGGGAATGTTGGAACCAAGTGCATAAGTGGAGGAGTGGCTTTAATGTAAAAGCACAGGCACTTTATCCATGGTACCTGAGAGACAGTCAGAATATGGATCAAGATGCAGGTTGGTTTTTAGATTGGCATTGGAAGACTTACAAGTTCTTTCCTGATTGCATCTCTTTTCTCATTATAACGAGAAACAATCCTATCAGCTGAGATTAGCAAAGAGAAAGTGGTCTTGAAGTTTTGTGGAGAGGGTTGATGGTATGAAATGGTCATTTAGGATAGTGTGAAAGTAAACCCACTAGGAAAATGCAGTAGGATTATCAGATAGTACTAGCATTCACTTGGAGGTAGAGGTCATGCCTTTAAAAGGAGACTGTTGACTTTGTTTTGATTCTTTCCTGCCTCTTACAGCTATTCAAGGGCAGTCATGAAATAGGCAAAACATAGGATTTCCCCCTAGTTTCACATTTTGCCTGGTGGGAAAAATGCAGGGTAAAGGGACTACTGTGGGTTGAATTGTGTGTCCCAAAAGATGTGTTCAAAACCTAAGCCCTGGTATCTGTGAACACGAAAATTTGGAAATAGGGTCTTTGCAGATGTAATCAAGTTAAGATAAAGTCATGATGGATTAGGATGGGCACCAATCTGATGACTCATAAGAAGAGGAACTTTGGACACAGACACACAGGAAGTATGCCATGTGAAGACAGAAGAAGAGATTAGAATGAGGCATCCACCAGACAAGAAATTAAAAAGATCATCAGCAGCCACTGTAGGGTAGGAAGAGGCAAGAAATGATTTTTCCCCAGAGTGTCCACAGAGACCATGGTTCTGCCAACACCATGATTTCAGACTTCTGGACTCAGGAAATTTGAGAGAATAAATTTCTGTTGCTTTTAAGTCACCCAGTTTGTGATACTTTGTTATGGCAGGCCTAGGAAACTAATACAGGGACAAAGCAACTTGAAGGTATATTCAAGGAAGTAACTAAAAGTATGAGCTGTAACTCTAAGCTTCTTAATAAGAGTCAGTTGTGGTTGGGGGAAGGGTAAGAGATAGAGTAAATGTAGTGGGGTAAATGGACTGAAGATCCAGTCATATCAGAGCATTTGTGGAGCTGGAGTATTAAAGGGGCAGCAGGAAGGATAGGAACTAATGGAAAGAGAATGGAATAACTGAATTCAGTTATGGAAAGGATCCACTCTTCAGGGCTCTTTTCCACTCTTCTCTGAGTTCTGGCAGACTGACTTTCCCAGATGGCATCAGCCAAGCTCACCTGTGACCTCTGGTTTCTAGTTGGTTCAGAAAATGGGGATTATTGGCAGAGAATTGGAAATCATCACTTATCCTATTCTATTGTTTCCTTCCTTCCACACAGGTTATAAAAGTGATCCAATCTTTCTAGCGGAGACAAACAAACAAACAAAAAAACAGGTAGAAAGGTTAAAAGGAGCTGAGGAAGCAGAGATGAACTAATTTAAATTTTGGGGAGCCTAGTTGAGCAGAGAAGGAGAGACAAATAAAGCATTATTTAAAGCTGCTGAAAGAAGTCTGGGCAACATGGCAAAATCCTGTCTCTACAAAAAAATACAAAAATTAGCTGGGGCTGATGGCAGATGCCTGTAGTCCCAGCTGCTCAGGAGTCTCAGGTGGAAGGATCACTTGAGTCCAGGGAGGTCAAGGCTGGAGTGAGTTGTGATCATGCCATTGTGCTCCAGCCTGGGCAACAGAGTGAGACCCTGTCTTAAAAAACAATAAAAAATTTAAAAATAGTGTTGAAAGAGGTGTTATATATATTTTGAAATAAAAAATGATTTTATTAGTCCACTTTCATGCCGCTGATAAAGGCATACCCAAGACTGGGCAATTTACGAAAGAGAGAGGTTTAATTGACTTACAGTTCCCTAGGCTGGGGAGGTCTCACAATCATGGTGGAAGATAAAAGGCACATCTCACATGGTGGCACACAAGAGAAGAGACCTCACTCAGGGAAACTCCCACTTATAAAGCCATCAGATCTCATGAGATTTATTCACTATCATGAGAACAGCACAGGAAAGACTTGCCCCCATGATTCAGTTACTTCCCACCCAGTCCCTCTCACAACACATGGGAATTCAAGATGAGATTTGGGTGGGGACACAGCCAAGCCATATCAGTGACATATACACATGATACCAAAAGTACTGAAGAACTCACAATGAACAGCCACAATCCCCTGTACTCTTCATCCCACTATGGTTAGGATTCAGGCATTTTCCTTCTCTGAAAACTGCTCTGCCCATGTTCACCAAGGACGCTGCATTCCACTGGACATTTTCCTCCATAACATTTGGTTTGTTGGCCACCTTCTTTTTCTTGAAACTTGGGCTAACTTGGATTCCATGCAACATTTTCCCTAGAGCAGCTCTTAGGCTTCTCACTTCCCTACTCTCCTGTTGCTTTTCAGGCCCCCTTTGTTCCCCCATGTGATAAACATTGCAGATCTCTAGGCTTTGTCTTCACCCTCCTTGCATTCAGCCTGCTCATCCTGCGTGGTCCTATCTGCTCCCTTGGCTTTAAGTGGCACCTAGCTGCCAAGGATGTACAACTCTAGTGAAAATGTCTCTCCTGAGCTCTAGGATCATATGTCTCTATCTGTTGACTAGATTCATGGAAACCCCACAGGAGCATCAAACTCAACAGGTACAAAAACAAACTCATCAGCCTCATTCCTGTTCCCAGATATTTTTTGTCCTCTTTATCAATTATTGGTATTAATCAGTTAAAAGTTGTCAATTAAAAACACCACTTTCACCAAATCCCACAACAAAGTGCATCAGTTGGGCACCTCAAGTATCAAAGACACAAAATAATGGCGTTTTAAACAAGGTATAATTTATTGTATATTTAAGGTTGTATTTCCACAAGAAAATGATTTTGTGACTCTAAAATATACAGTTTATTGTCAATGATTTGACTACTTACATACATCAAACCTATCATTTAAATTTAATAAAATTTATGTCAAATATACTTTATATTTAGTTATTTGAAACAAAACTAAGGATTTTATTCCTTTATCTAGAAAAAGGGGCAATTATTCAAATACTAAGTATTGGTTTTGATCTGTTTTCTCCATATTTATAGATCTGGCATTTATTGTAAAATACTGGGGAAAAAGAATGCAAATATATGGATCAGTGGGAGAATCTGATTAAAACCCTCAGTTTTTAAGGTTTCTGTTTATGTGCATTTATAATGATAGATGGTGCCCTTAATGAAGACTACCTCTATTCTTGATTCATCTTGGGTTTTGGGGTCGTAATGAGGAAAAACATGGAAATATATTCCAATTTACAAAAGTCCATCTTTTCCTTTAAATATTTAAATTATCAATGGAATCCTACACGTTCCATTTTTTAAAATAAATGGAAAGTTGTTCATGATCATTAACATAAAATATTACATAGTCCTTAGGGCACAGTACAGAAAGCAATCTTAGAGTGCAGGAATTCTAACCTTGGAAGAGACCTGCGAAGTTATATATAGCTTAATAGTCATGAACTGGTGCCATATAGGCCAAACATGTCTTGTTAATATTGTGTGTGTGGGTGGTGGGTGGGGGGAGGGTGTATGCATCCTAAATGCCATCAGCTGGGTGGAGTTTCGGGAAGCATCTCTCTCCAGTGTGCCTCGTACCCTATCCTCTTATTAGTACATTTCTCATCAGCTTCACCTCACCTGCCTGCCTAGGCCGTTGAAGACATCTAAGTTTGTTCCTCCAGCTAGTTCCTCTTACCTTCCAATTAAGCACATCTGCCAGGTGGTGCTCTGGTCTCTGTTTGAACACTCTCAGGCAGGGGGAACAGAGAGCTTATAAAAATTTCAGGCAGCCTTCCTTGTTAGAAAGTTTGCTGAGACTGAGCCGCAACTTGATTCCCAGTAACTTCCACCTAATAGTTGAGCCACAGGGAACAAACTTGACACCTCTTCCACACAACAAAACTTCAGATAATTGATAGGACCTATTGTCTCCCCATTTCATTCTAGGGCTTTTCTTCTCAAGGTTAAACACCCTCAATTTCTTTAATGTCCCTCATTTGGCATTCACCATCTTGATAATCGTCCTTCAAACAAATGTAATACTATTTGTCAATGACCCTTATAAAATGTGTTTCTGAGAGGGAACACAATGATCTACACGTGGTCTGCCCAGCCCGGGGTAGAGAGGGGCTATTAACACCCATGTTCTGGGCATTACACGTCCATTAATGAAATTGAGGGTTGCATTAGCTGTTTTTAAGCAGTTAGTAACAGTGATGAAAATGATGGTTAAAGCATGAAATGCAGCTTGGCTGAGTTCAAAGAAAGTAATGAAGGTGCATATTAACATTGAAGAAGATTCTCCTCTATTTCAAAGGACACAGGGAATTATATAAGCAAAGGTATATGTTTTTTAAAATCTGAGATGAACAAAAGCAATAATGGAAGTATCTGGGTTGAAAATGATTGCTTTTTCTTTTTTTTCTTCTTCCTATAATGTGGTTATCACATATGTTTTATAATTTTAAAAACTTTAAAATATATTGTCAATATATGCATATCATCACTCTATTCCAGTATATATTTTATCTCCCACTTTTTTTTATACTTTAAGTTTTAGGGTACATGTGTACAACGTGCAGGTTAGTCACATATGTATACATGTGCCATGTTGGTGTGCTGCACCTATTAATTCGTCATTTAATATTAGGTATATCTCCAAATGCTATCCTTCCCCCCTTCCCCCACCCCACAACAGGCCCCAGAGTGTGATGTTCCCCTTCCTGTGTCCATGTGTTCTCATTGTTCAATTCCCACCTATGAGTGAGAACATGTGGTGTTTGGTTTTTTGTCCTTGTGATAGTTTGCTGAGAATGATGGTTTCCAGCTTCATCCATGTCTGTACAAAGGACATGAACTCATCATTTTGTATGGCTGCGTAATATTCTATGGTGTATATATGCCACATTTTCTTAATCCAGTCTATCATTGATGGACATTTGGGTTGGTTCCAAGTGTTTGCTGTTGTGAATAGTGCCGCAATAAATATACGTGTGCATGTGTCTTTATAGCAGCATGTTTTATAATCCTTTGGGTATACACCCAGTAATGGGATTGCTGGGTCAAATGGTATTTCTAGTTCTAGGTCCCTGAGGAATCGCCACACTGACTTCCACAATGGTTGAACTAGTTTACAGTCCCACCAACAGTGTAAAAGTGTTCCTATTTCTCCACATCCTCTCCAGCACCTGTTGTTTCCTGACTTTTCAATGATCGCCATTCTGAGTGGTGTGAGATAGTATCTCATTGTGGTTTTGATTTGCATTTCTCTGATGGCCAGTGATGATGAGCATTTTTTCATGTGTCTGTTGGCTGCCTAAATGTCTTCTTTTGAGAAGTGTCTGTTCATATCCTTCACCCACTTTTTGATGGGGTTGTTTGTTTTTTTCTTGTAAATTTGTTTGACTTCATTGTAGTTTCTGGATATTAGCCCTTTGTCAGATGAGTAGATTGCAAAAATTTTCTCCCATTGTGTAGGTTGCCTGTTCACTCTGATGGTGGTTTCTTTTGCTGTGCAGAAGCTGTTTAGTTTAATTAGATCCCATTTATCTCCCACATTTCTATATACTTGAATTTTACTTACATAAAAATAATGCTCAAATACACATACATATTTACATTACTATGTCTTCTGTTATCCAAAGTCATCTTTTGAAATTTGTCAAGGGAAACAATTATTTTCATCTCACTTTTGTAAATAAAATAATTTCTTATATGAATTTATTGCTTCATTTTCCCCAGTTGCATCTTTTCCACATTCCCACAGTTGGCCTTTATGATCACAGATCAGAGGTAAGGCCCGTTTTGATTACTAGGCTATTCAGACGGGACAGAAAATATGCAAATATTTTAGCATCAATACTTTAGTTTAGGACCTGGTAGGTGTTTCCAGGGCAACAGCAGAGTTTTCACATTGTCTCCTTAAAGCCCCTTTCCCCTTCCCCTCACTCACCTTCCAGGGTGAATTTGCTGTATAGCTAACAGAGTGTGAGCTACAGAACCCCACTTACATGAACGCTTCTAAGGTTCTGAGAGGCGGATTACCTTTGTATTAATAACTTATATTCTTTTGCTTAAATAGAGCCTCAAAGTTATATGAACCATTGATCCCACAACACCTGGTTCTACCCTGCCTATCCTCTTTACAAAATTTCTTTTGCACACCTGGCAGCTTTTTCATTTATCCCTGTATTGGCTTAATTTTGGGTTGTGGGATTCTGCTGTGGTCCTTGATCCTAAGTTCCAACCCAGCCCTTAACCCAGCACAGCATTTCCCTGCTTCCTTTCAATGACTCAGGATGTGTCTCTCCTCTCTTATTTTTGCCAGTCTTCTTGTCCAGGGAGTTGTTCTCCTGGTCATTGCCATCTGAGGCTTGGATGTTTGGGATGAATAATGCCTGTCTACTAGTCCTCAGTCTAGAATGCTTTCTCACTGTTCTTTGATGCCCAGAAGAGTAACTTTGCTCATTACCTTCTCGAGCCCTGTGCCTGACTCTTCTGCTATGTTTCAGCATCATGTCATATGGTCTAAGTTGTTTTCTCCAATGAGGTTAGCCCTAGTGGGCATTTGAATAAGGTCTGGCCCATTTTTCCCACTCACCTGGGTCACTGTAAAGAGTCTCAAAAGCCTTATACCAAAGAAATGACATATATGTGAGATACGTACGTTCCTCCATGTTGAGAATGAAGACATAATTTCAATAGAAATGGCTCTAGTGCAACAGAAAAAGGGGAAATGGTGAGATCAAGTGAACGTGAGGCCATTGTCAATTTCTGCTCTTTTCTAAGATGTTAGCATCGACTCTATATTCTTTTCATCTAATTTCTAGCAACATTCCCAGTGACTTCAGTATAATCATGGGTGTTTCTGCCAATACTCTGGCTTCCTTAGTTTATAACATCAACTTCAGTGATATTTACTTTCTACTTTGCTTTACAGTCCCATGTACAGGTACTATTATCATCTTGATCCTTGAAGCAGGAATAAAAGATGCTGTAGTCATCATATACTTCCAATCATGACTAGCATGGTGCTTTAAATACATATTAGGAGCACAATAAATGTTTGCTGATAAAATGAATCAATAAGTTTTTGGAAAGTGTAGCTATAAAATCAAGAACGATGAATGAAGCTGAAGTGAGGTAGTGTCCTGGGAATAATAATGGAAAGTTATGATCAGGAAAACATTTTCTCAAATTATCATTCAAGTTCAAATACTATTCTCCCTTTTTATGTATTCTAAATATGAATAGCATTAATAAAGTTTAAGAATTATAATTTTGCATGTAATTGCAGGGTATATCGGTTTGCATTAATATTATTTAATGTATTTTAAAACTATACAGTATCGCTTAATGATCCAGCAATAACTTGTACCTCATCCCTCAAAAAGATAAGTTTCACAAAGCAATTCAGATCATATCTAAAATTCTATTTTAACAAATAATTGATTAAGGTAATGGTATTTACATTGTTAGCTGAAATCTAGTATTCTCCAAAGTTATTTCAATAACATGATACATCATATATGTAATATGATATATATCTAAAAGGCACAGGGCTAAAGCGAGTTATCGTAGTGTTTCTGCATATTTGAGAATGCAAAATGACTGAGACTGTCCATCTTGTTTTTGAAGGATGCTAACAAGCTGGTATTATGTCCTGGTCTTCCCTTTGAGAGTTGTGAGTACACACATTATCAGAGATCTGACTGCAGATTTTGCCCATAAAAATAACTCTGATGTGGCTTGAAGCACAACTTTTATGAGACTCTTTGATTTGTTTCCCAAAGGTCAAGTTCAATCCTGATGGCTTGCTGTAGGAATGTTTTAATTTTTATTCAGTAATCCCCACTTCCTCTAACTGCCTTGCACATCCCATCACCAAGCAAATAAAAATCCAAGCAGTAAAGTTGGTTAGCTAGGCATACTCTGTAAAACATGATGATTTATTCTTTCAGTGACCTTAATGATAGTTTTAGTGTAGTAAATTTTTTATTACAGTAAATTATTTATTGCAGGAGAGGTATGTAAGTCAACAAGGAAGATGGAAATAATAGTGGAGAAATTTATGTTGTTTTTCTGAAGAGTCTTGTTTCCACCCCTCACCCCTTTTGTGCTTCTAATAAAAACCTTCCATTATGCAAAGTAAATGCTCAAAATAACATGGGATAGTTTTTGTCTGTAAAGAGGGGACACTACACACACTGTTTCCAGAGGGGTTTCCAATAGGGGCTCCTTGCATTCTTTCCACTTGTTCTGGAGCCAATTAACTCACTAGCTGACTGCCAGAGACCCTTTTCAATTGTGACTGTCCAGCAAGCATTAGAGTTCTAACATTTCCCAGGCTATTAATATTCTTACAAGAGATATAAAGGCCTTCAATGCTTTATCAAGAACATGTCTAACCTAGGGACAGTGGGGCAGAGGACCAGGAAGATCAAATATCCCCTCCTTATACTCCTTGTCTTATCATTAGCAGAACAGATTGTGACAAGTGAATTGTCACTTGAAGTTAAACATCTATGTAAATTATCCATTATTTGGAATTATGGAAACAGGCATCTTGACATCTATTGTACAATGAAAGCACATGCTTATAGCAAGAACCCTGAGGCTGTCTAAAATCTTGGTCTTCTATGAATCATAAAATGTAGATGACAGATGACTTTATAATCAAATGATTTTATGTATTTACTTATTTATTTAGTAATTGGTTACTCCCATTTAATATAAGTAGTAAATTCCACAAAGTTTCTATGAATCATAGTTCTGGATTAGTCAGGGCTGGCAGTGACCTTGCCAAATAAAAGTTACCATAAAACGTATTACCAGTAAGTAAATTCCATCCTTTAAATGAGAAGCATTATTTAATATTTCAAGAATTCATGATTAATGATGCATTTTAAGGGCCAACATTCATTTTTTTCACTTTATATGAATTGTTTTGTTATTTTGTATCAATAAAAGGAAGTGATATCTTTTTCATAGTTTCTCAGGATCCTGAACACATTACCTGATAGACAACAACTAGTCAATAAATACTCGTTAAATAAATAAGCAGACAAAAAGTAAATTTATGTTCAGTTTAGTGAGGTATGTCTATGTTTTTCAAAGAGAATATGTGTTTTACCAACTTTTGTAGCTCTCACATATCTGTGAATATCTTTTTGTTGCTTTCATGAGTAAAAGCCAATTTAGCTGGCATAAAAATCTGGCATCATGAACATTCCCTTCAAACATTGAAAGATACCTCTTCCCTTGTCATTTTACACAGTAGCTGTTTGATCTCCATCCAGTGTCTTTTCGTGGTTTTCTGCTCCTGTTCTACCTGATCATTTTACTCTATGTATTATCAAGGATCAAACAGCTTTCTGAAAACAGTTCTTCTGGTTCTTAAATACAGGCTTACCTTGATTTATTGTACTTGACTTTATTATGTTTTTTACAAATTGAAGTTTTGTGGCAACGCAGTATTGAGCAAGTCTGTTGGCGCCATTTTTTCCAATAGCATGTGCTCCTTTTGTGTCTCGTGTCACATTTTGGTAATCCTCACAATATTTCAGGCTTTTTCATTATTATTGTATCTTTTATGGTGACCTGTGATCTGTGTTCTTTGTTGCTATTGTGTTTTGGGGCACCATAAACCACACCCATGTAACGCCAAACTTAATTCATAAATATTGTGTTCTTACTGCTCCATGAATGAGTCATTCCCCTATCTCTCTTCTTCTCCAGCCTTCCTGTTTCTCTGAGACACAACAATATTGAATTTAGGCCAGTTAATAACCCCACAATGACCTCTAAGTTTTCAAGTAAAAGGGACAGTCACAAGTCTCTCACTTTAAATGAAAAGCTAGAAATGATTAAGCCTAGTGAGGAAGGCATATTAAAAGCCAAGGTAGGCTGAAATTTAGGCCTCTTGTACCAAACACCTATGTGAATGTGAAGAAAGAGTTCTTGAAGAAAACTAAAAGTGCTACTGCAGTAAACACACAAGTGATAAGAAAGCAAAACAGCCTTATTGCTGATATGGTGAAGAAGTTTCAGTTGTCTGGATAGAAAGTCAAACCAGTTATATTTCCTTAAGCCAAAGCCTAATCCAGAGAAAGGCCTCAACTCTCCTCAAATCTATGAAAGTTTAGAGAGGTGAAGAAGCTACAGAAGAAAAGTTGGAAGCTAACAGAGGTTGGTTCATGAGGTTTAAGGAAAGAAGCCATCTGCATAACAAAAAAGTGCAAGGTGAAGCAGCAAGCACTGAAGTAGAAGCTGCAACAAGTTATCCAGAAGATCTAGCTAAAATAATCGATGGAGGTAGCTACACTAAACAACAGATTTTCATCATAGATCAAACAACTTTATATTGGAAAAAGATGCCATCTAGGACTTTCGTAGCTAGAGAAAAGTCAATGCCTGACTTCAAAATTTCAAAGAATAAGGTGACTCTCTTGTTAGGCACTAATGTAGCTGGTGACTTTAAGTTGAAGCCAGTGCTTATTGATCATTCTGAAAATCCTTGGGACCTTAAGAATTATGCTAAATCTATTCTGCCTGTGCTCTATAAATAAAAAAAAACCTGAATGACAGCACATTTGTTTGCAGCATGGTTTACTGAATATTTTAAGCCCACAGTTGAGACCTACTGCTTGGGGGAAAAAAAAGATTCTTAGTTACTCAAGATCTCTGATGGAGATCTACAAGGAGATTAATGTTATTTTCATGCCTGGTAACACAACATCCAGTCTGCAGCCCATGGATCAAGGAGTCATTTCAACTTTCAAGTCTTATTATTTAAGAAGTACATTTTATAAGGCAATAGCTGGTTTTGATAGTGATTTCTCTGATGGATTTAATAAAAGTAAATTGAAAGCTTTCTGGAAAGGATTCACCATTCTAGCTGTCATTAAGAATGTTCATAAATCATGGGAGAATGTTGACATAATATTAACAAGAGTTTGGAAGTAGTTGATTCCAACTGGCATGAGTGATTGAGGGTTTTAAGACTTCAGTGGAGGAAGTAACTGCAGATGTTGTAGAAATAACAAGAAAACTAGAATCAGAAGTAGAGTCTGAAAGACGTGACTGAATTGCTGAAATCTCATGATAAAACTTAAAGGGATAAGGCTTCTTATGGATGAGGAAAGAAAGTAGATTCTGGTGATAGAATCTAATCCTGGTGGAGATGCTGTGAATATTACTGAAATGACAGCAACAGATTTAGAATATTACATAAATTTAATTGAACAAACAGTGGCAGGGTTTGAGAGGATTGACTTCAATTTTGAGAGAAGTTTTTCTGTTGGTAAAATACAATCAACCAGCAACAGATGCTACAGAGAATTTTTTTGTTGTTGTGCTTCATAGGTTGAGAAATACAGATAGTTTTTTTATGAAAGCAGGAGTCAATCAATGTGGTAAACTCCATTGCTGCCTTATTTTAAGAAATTGCCACAGCCACCCCAATCTTCTGCAACTATCACCCTATTCAATCAGCAACCATCAACACTGAAGCAAGACTCACCCTCTACAGCAAGTAAATTATGACTCACTGAAAGCTCAGATGATCATTAGCATTTTTTAGCAATGAAGCATTTTTAAATTAAGGTATGTACATTGTTTTTGTAGACATAAGGCATTTGCACACTTAAGGGACTACAGTATATTATAAATGTAACTTTTTGATATGCACTGGGAAACCAAAAACATTACATGATTTGTTTTATTGTGATATTTGTTTTATTGTGCTGATCTGGAACCAAACCTGCAAATATCCAAGGTACACCTGTAATTTCTTAAGAATACTTTCACTTTGACCTTTTAAGGCATCATTTTTTTTCATCTATAATATCGTGTTGTTTTCCTTCACTTTTATGATTTTGGTTAAAGGGAGACCTGGGCACTTCTGATATTTCCCATTAGATGAGTTCTATGACTTTTACTTAGTTGAGCCATTTGTGTGTAGAGATCATAGACCTTGAAACCCCAAGATATTTGCATAGAAATCAAAGCCACTGTTTCCATTATTACCCCAAGCAGAGTAGTGAAAGGTGCTCAATATCATTAGTCATTAGAGAAATGCAACTTAAAGCTGTAATGTGATACCTCTACATATCTATAAGAATGACTAAGATGAAAACAAAAACAAAAACCATTCCTGCCAAGTGTTGCTGGGGATGTAGATGAAGTAGAACTCTTATACACTGCTGGTGGGAATGTGGAATGTTACAATCACTTGGTAAACCAGTTTAGAGGTTTCTTCAAAAGCTCAACTTGTGTTTACCATATGATCCAGCTGTTTTATTCTTATTTACCCATGAAAAATAGGATATATCCACTAAAAGATTTGTGTATCAATGTTCATAGTAGCTTTGTTTGTTAGTAGCCAAAAACTGGAACCACCCAAATGTCCACCAACAAGAATGGATAAACAAAGTCCGGCATATCCGAGGCCAGGCATGGTGGCTCATGCCTGTAATCCCAATACTTTGGGAGGCCGAGGTGGGCGGATCACGAGGTCAGGAGATCGAGACCATCCTGGCTAACATGGTGAAACCCTGTCTCCACTAAAAATGCAAAAAATTAGCCAGGCACGGTGGCGGGCGCCTGTAGTCCCAGCTATTTGGGAGGCTGAGGCCGGAGAATGGCGTGAATCAGGGAGGTGGAGCTTGCAGTGAGCCAAGATCGTGCCACTGCACTCCAGCCTGGGTGACAGAGCGAGACTCCGTCTCAGAAAAAAAAAAAAAAAAAAAAGTCTGGCATATCCTTTCAATTGAATACTACTCATCAATGCAGCCAACAAACTACTGAAGCATGCTACATTGTGGATGAATCTCAGAGTAATTATGTTGTGTGAACGAAACTAGGGTAAATACTGTATAATTTATATCAAATTTTAGAAAATGCAAACTAATCTTTTATGACAGAAAGCAGACCATTGGCTGTCTACAGGTGATCAAGGCATATGGAGACAGGAGGGAGAGAAGGATTGCAAACATCCATGAGTTGGGGAGTCATCAATATGTTCATTGCTTTGATTGTGGTGATGGTTTTTATGGGTATACCAGTATACCCAAGTTTATCAAATTGTATACTTTAAACACCATTCATTGCATGCCAATTATATCTCAAAAAAACTATTAAAATATAGACAGAGAGTTAAAAATCCTTATAAAAAGTTTTGAAATATATTACTTTCATATAGCTTTTATTCTTGAAGCTTTATGATTGCCCAAAACATGGGATATAAAAGGTTTTTTCTTTTAAAAATATCACTGAGATTTTAGCCAGCACATCCAATAGAGTGTGAGAGAAAAAAAAGAATTTACTGAAGAAAAAAAAGACAAGAAACCAGCAAAAAAAAAAAAAAAAAAAAAAAAAATACGGTTTTAATTCCAGCAATTCCTGGAAAGCAACTCCACAGAAACTTGGCCAGGAGTTGGGAAAAGATCATATAAATGCTTTAGGGCAGCTGTGCCAGGAAAAAGTTATAAATGACTGAAGGATTATGGCATTTGTGATGAGAAAGGAAATTAATCTAACTTGTAGCTTGTGCTTTTAAGGTTTTTCAATTAGAAATGTCTACTTTAAAAGTCCAAAGAAATGATTAAGAAGTGAAATTGTGTCTTTAATTGTTTTCTAAGAGTAACATTGTCTGAATATTTGTTAAAATAGTTGAATTTTGGAAATGACCATTTCAAAAACAAAACCAGCATTTGGTCAAACTTGAAATACACTCAATGTTCCCTTGAAATTTACTTTGAGAAAATTGAGTTGCCAATTATAATCATTTATAACTGAGGGTGATAAAACCATTTTTTTCATATTATAAACTGCCTAAAATGTTGGAAAAAGTACTATATAAGGGGAAGGATAACTTATTCTTCTGTTATATGGGGAAAAAAATTACACCATCTCTGGGCCAGAAGCCAAGTCATGTAACTTCTATGGGTCCAAAATTCATCCTCTATATATCAAGTAGTTTAATTCAACTCTCTTAACTTCATTCCAGCTCTGTAATTTATGATTCTATATACTCAGATTAAGGGATATAAGCATATTCAGACCATATCTTAATTTTCTAAAGAGAGAACAGAAGAGGAATACTGCATAAGTGATTAAAGCAAAGAAAAGGAAAATGATGCTGGATTGGCATGAAATTAACTTATAAGCAATATAACTATAATAATAATTGTTAGTATTTTCTTGATCAGTTATGTCCTAAAATTTATCTTTATTTTTTAATGAAGGCTGCCTGCAAATTATGGCGAGTACCCTTCCAAGGTCAAATGTGTCTCATGATGTGCAAATAGGTCACTTCTCTTAATCATAGACCTCTATAGCATTGAAATGTTGGTTTATTTTGAATTTGTAGTTGTAAGTACTTTTTCCTAACAAATTCACTCTACAAAAGAGAGATGGATGGATGGATGGATGGATGGATGGATGGATGGACAGATAGATATCATGTGGGATTGCTTGGGTTAGTAGAGCTCAAATACTATAGAATGCTAGAGGTAAAGTAATTAAAAATAAATGTGGAAACATAGACTATGGGAAGTTTATGGGGAAAATATTTGGAAAGTCATACAGATCTATCTTGCATAATTCCAATGATAGATATATGATTTTTTTGTACTATGGCTGTTTTTCTGATAACATGGCAAATCACATGCTTGCCATTAAACAGAAAGAAACAACTGACAAAACTATCAGGAAATTAATTTGATATTATATATCAAGAGCATTAAAAAATATTTCCCTTGAACAGAATAAACTTATTCCTGGGACTTTTTTCTCCAAAAATAGATGTGAAGAGTAAGATATGCTTTCATTGCTAGGCAAAACTTTTGAATCTCAAACCATGTGACTGTACCACCCTGTTCCTTCCCAATTTTGTCATGAATTGACCTTTTCTTTTATTGCAGAGTTCATCTCCTGACTTCCAGTCTTCCTCTCCACCCCTCCTGCCTTCATTTTTGGACATTTCATTGTCCACGTAATTTATACATTTAATGTTTCATATTCATAGATCCTTGATGTCCTTCTCACGAATGAGCTTAACACCAAGCATTTAAAGCAACTGACTTAACTGGGTAAATGGTACCAGTGCAAACTGAGATTTCAGCTTAAATCAACCTGCATAATCCAGAAATCTTTCTCCTCCATTTCTGTTTTCAATTCTTCTTCCCATTCTCCATACTACCAATTCCAAACTGACATCACTCTTCTGAAATCCTTCATTTCATCTGCATTCCACTTACTCTCATCAATTCATTTCATTTTAAATTTAAAAAGCCATCAATATCCAGCTTTACCTTGCTCTTTACTTTTGTATATGTAGGAAGAGGTGTCACGTTTCTGTCCATGTGCTTCCTTAATTCTCTGCTATTTCCATTATTACATATTGTCATGTAACAAGTCACCTTGAAAATAAATGACTTCAAAAAAAAGATTATTAATTCGTAAGGTTTTGAAATAATATCTCATGTAGTTATAGTTGGAGAGTGGTCAATGCGGAAGTCATTTGAAGGTTTGACTGGGCTGGTTGTCAAAAATGGCTTCTTCCTCATACATGTGTCTGATGCCTCACCTGAGATGGCTCATTTGGGAATTTTTCTTTCTCCATGCCTCCCTCCATTCCTCTTCTCTGGCCAGCTTCCTCACAGCCTATGGTTACTAAGCAGTTGGTCTTCTTAGATGGTGTCTGGCTTCCTCCAGAGCAAGCATTTTAAGTGACAAGGGTTCTTCTGACCTATATTCATAAGAAGTCATGAAGTTAGGCAGTGTTAGCTTTACCTCATCTTTGTCAGATTCAAAAGGAGAGAACTATAGAAGGATATATTTATATTGGGGTGTGGTTCTTTGGGAAACTATCTTTGGAAACTACCACTTGCCTTTATAAATCCTGAGAACTTTAAAAGCTTGTGCAATTACTGTATACCCCTTCTTGTGGCTGCCATCTACTTACCTCCTGGTCATGCTCCACATTTACTTTCATATTTGGGTGAAAGTATTCCTTTCTACTTTAATCTTAATAATTTTCAAAGTCTTTGTGGATGGTTCAGTCCAAGACAATTCTTTGAATTTAATTCTGATGATCTTTACCTCTACATTAATTCACATATCTGACACATAAAGCCACATCTTGAAATATAGTAAAACCTAATACTACACTACATAGAAAAATATTAAATTCTAATTTATTATGCTATCTTTAACTGCAACAACCTATCTTTCCAACCCTGTAACACTCATAGACCTACTCTTTGACCTTAGGAAAATTTCAGGCCCTGAGCTACTTCATTTCCTTTTAATCTACCTATTTCTTTCTGGATTCACTTTCTTCCTGACCTATATTCTGAGGTTTGTCATTTTGATTACTCTAAATTATTATTACTCTGCCTCTTTTGCCCCTTGCTCTTCTGTAAAAACCCCCTGTAAAATCATAACTTTGGATTGATTAAATGGTTATGCTTCTTTACTCTTTCAAAAATAAGAACTATAGAAAAAAATTCTGCAATGCAATGTCACTGCCATCTTCAAAATATCCTCTTGACATCATATCACATCCCCTTTTAGTTATATCCAAATTCTGGACTTCTTGAGAAAAATCAAGATTCTTTAAAGAAAAATAAATATTTACTTACCACTTTACTACAAATACATTTCTTGTTTTCTCTCTAAGTTAACAATGCCCTATAAAATAGACCCTTATTTAATTTGTCATTGTTGGCCATTCTTTCCTTAAGGAAGAAATACCTGCATGACTTCTATGACTTTACTTTCTCCTAGATTCCATCCTATCTCTCTATACTTTCCCCCTTAGTTTCCTCTGTGGGCTCATATTTTTCTGCCCATTCCTTAAATATTCATACTCTCCAAGTCTATCATCTTTGGAAATTGCCATCTTTGGAAACTTCCATCCTATCTCTCTATACTTTCCTCCTCAGTTTCCTTTGTGGGCTCATGTTTTTCTGCCCATTCCTTAAATATTCACATTCTCCAAATCTGCTCCATCAGCTCTCTCTTCTTTTTACTATTTACACTCATGAAGTTATTTCAATCACATTTATGGTTTCAATTACCACTTATATATTTAGCCCTAAATTCTTCCCTGATCTCAACTCTTAACTCCAACTGGTTTCTGGAAATCTCACATGTCTTAGAAGAATTTTGAGCTCTACATGTTCTAAAAATGTGCTAGTGATTTTCACACAAAATTGATTCTCAACTGTATTCTCTTTCTAAGTGAATGGCATAAAAATTTTCTCATTCATGGAAGCCAGAAACATAGGAGTCATCCTTGACTACTACTTCTTAATCTCTGTATTCACACTTTCTCTAGGTTCTGCTAATACATATTCTTTTACCTTTGTCACATGCATTTCTGCTGATACTAGTCAATTACAGTATTGTTAAATAATAATGGTTGAAGGCATCATTCTTAGTTTTCAGAAGCATTTGCAGATAAATAGGTCCTCATAAAAGCCAAGATTCCAAAAAATAAAGCAAAACCATGATGCTGGATGCCTTAAATATATAGTTTTTTTTTGTCTTAGTCCATTTGGGCCACCTTAACAATATACCATAAACTAGGTCACTTATAAACAACAAAAATTTATTTCTCACAGCTCTGGAGGCTGGGCTGTGCAAAATCAAGGTGCCTATAGATATGGTGCTTGATGACGGCTCATTTTCTCATCCAAAGATAATACCTTCTCACTGTGTTCTCACCTGGTAGAAAGGATGAAGGGTCTCTTGGACCTCTTTTATAAAGACACTAATCCCATTCATGAGGGTTCTGCACCCAGGACTTAAGCACCTCCCAAAGGCCCACCTCCTAATACCATCACCTTGAGGACTAGGATTTCAACATATGAAGTTGCGGGGGGAGCAACATAAACATTTAGCCCATGGCAAATTTTAATTAAAAAAAAATGTTAAAGCAGATGACTCTGACCTTTACTTTTCTACACTATTGCTAAACTATTAGCAGCCTTAAAACCATCCTCCCCTTTAATGGAGTATCTAATGAAATGCTATTATAATACTTCAAAAAAGAGACAGACCTCACATATGATTTTTATTTCGAGGGACAGTGTTTACAATTAGGATGTCCTAGAGTGAGAAGAGTATAGTTTTCGAAGTGAAGATAAGACTTATGAAAATTTACTAAGCATCCTTTTTCCTTATTTATAATAGCAGATAATACTTACTTTGTATATTTTGTATGGTTATATGAAGATTAGGCAAGATAATGAATGTGGAGATGCATAGATACCAAATATTTTTTCTAATTTCTTTCATTTTTGCTATTAATACTTGCCTGAGTATTTTCTACATGTCAGATTGATCACTCTGAGTGCTATTTGAAGGGGAAAGAGCTTCAAAAACATTATTAATTACATGTATGCACAGAGGTACCATGTTAATGCCATATACATTCTTACTAGTGGGGGCCACTCAAGACTGGAAACATGAACATATTTTAAAAATACCATACAAGCAACTTCAAAAAAATTAACATCGACTATTTCATAGTTGGAAAAAAAGAACTCAGTGTATTGAAACTAACATATATTTCATCAGATGACAGAAGACTAACTCTTGGAATTATAATAGGGAACATTGGTGAGAGGATTGGTAATGACAGCTACACAAGGAAAGAATGACATTAATAAAAAAATAATTGAAGAGATTTGTTGCTTGTCATCCATAAGAAAGCATTACTTCTAATATAGTTAAAAATGCAATCAATCAACACAAGCCAGGACATTCTCCTGGGAGAGATGGGGAAACTGTTGTGAGCAATGTGCTAACTGACCTAGAGAAAAGTGAACCATATTTTGAGCTTTGAAACACAACTCATGGAAGCTTTTAATACCACCATTGGTGGTGAAATTTGCATTCCCTGAAGGCCATATTCATAGGTGACCATTATAGTACATCTTTGTAAAATTTGCGAAGCATTTTAGTGCAGTCTCTTCGGTCTTACAACAAAAGCTTGAGAATTAAAGAAAAATCCTGGGTTACCCCTGCATGAATAGACACATAAGTCAAACCTTTAAAAAAGCATTAAAATAAGAATTATATTCATAATCAGAGAAAATTTTTTTAATTTTTATGCAATAGCAATGTAATGTTCATATCCTAATGTAACTTAAGATAAAAACTTTTCATGAAGTAAATGATTCTCCAAGGTATCAGAATTTTCAGAAAGGCATAAAAAATCATTTTGGTGTAAATAATGCATAGTTTAATAGCAAAATCATAAAGATACATTTTGTATTTACAGTTTGACAGTTTATTGAAAAAATATTAAAATAATCACATCAATTTATTAAACTGAAGAATTATTTAATATACTGTGACTTTATATCATCTGTTTCATCATTCTTACAAATCTGATGATGTATAAGTGGTAAATATGCCTTCAAAGAAAAGAAAATGCTCTAGAGAGAAAAAAAGATGATAAATTGATTTCAGCTACTTCACAGTACAAGAAGGAAGGTAAATCATACTTCATTTTAAAGAAGCTATAATTCTAGAAAACATTTGATTAGACAATTGCAATCAATTTAAGGTTCTAGAAGTTCAGACACTTCTGGTAGTGTTTGAATTATAGGATCATATGTAATTAACCCCTTTGAACTACAGCAATTCCTTTGGATTATGTAACAAGGAGAGTAAGTTTCTGGAAGATTCATCACCTTATGTAAACTTTTTAATGATCAATAATTGGTCAGAGAAAAATGAATTTCCAGTGTTCATTCGGAGTTGTTAAACTGATACTTCTATTTGACTCTCTGCTGCTCCCAGGAGGGTCATTCTGTGCCTTCACAATCTTCCCTGATTAGCTTATGCTTTACATGGGACTCCACCATTCTCCAAGCCACATCTAAAAATAGCCCTATACATAATAAGCTTATTGATGGAGGTAAGACTCTCATAGAGCAATAGGACACTTGCTGCAGATGGTAAATTAAGGCTGGATATGTTTTGCATTCCACTTTTTGTGTCTTGTAATATTATCTGTAATGTGATCATATCTGGATATCACTACTTGTTCTCAGAATTATTGTTTCTTTTTTCTCATAGTCTTGATATTTTACATTTCAAAATTACTATATAGCTAATTGTAAATATGTCTTCTTTATATTTATTTATTTATTTTACTTTAAGTTCCAGAATATAAGTGCAGAACATGCAGGTTTGCTACCTAGGTATATGTGTGCTATGGTGGTTTGTGGCACCTATCAACCTGTCATCTAGGTTTTAAGCCCCACGTGCATTAGTGATTTGTCCTAATGCTCTCCCTCCCCTCACTGCCCATCCCCTGACAGTCCCCAGTGTATGTTGTTTCCCACCCTTTGTCCATGTATTCTCATTGTTCAACTCCCACTATGAGTGAGAACATGCAGTGTTTGGTTTTCTGTTACTGTATTAGTTTGTGAGGATGATAGCTTCCAGCTTCATCCATGTCCCTGCAAAGGACATGATCTCATTCCTTTTTATGGCTGCATAGGATTCCGTCATGTATATTTACCACATTTTCTTTATCCAGTCTATCATTGATGGGCATTTGGGTTGGTTCCATGTCTTTGCTATTGTAAATAGTGCTGCAATAAATATACTTGCACATGTGTCTTTATATAGTAGAATAATTTATATTCCTTCGGGTATATACCCAGTAATAAGATTGCTGGGTCAAATAATATTTCTGGTTCTAAATCCTTGAGGAATCACCACACTGTCTTCCACAATGGTTGAACTAATTTACATTCCCACCAACAATGTAAAAGCATTCCTATTTCTCTGCAGCCTCACCAGCATCTATTGTTTCTTTATTTTTTAATAATTGCCATTATGACTGGTGTGAGATGATACCTCATTGTGGTTTGTATCATCCTGATACCAAAACCTGGCAGAGACAAAACAGAAAAAGAAAACTTCAGGCCAATATCCCCGATGAACATCGATGCAAAAATCCTCAATAAAATACTGGCAAACCAAATACAGCAGCACATCAAAAAGCTTATCCACCACGATCAAGTTGGCTTCATCCCTGGGATGCAAGGCTGGTTCAACATACACAAATCGATAAACATAATACATCACATAAACAGAACCAATGACAAAAACCACATGATTATGTCAATAGATGCAGAAAAGGCCTTTGATAAAATTTGACATCCCTTCATGTTAAAAATTCTCAATAATCTAGGTATTGATGGAACATATCTCAAAATAAGAGCTATTTATGACAAACCCACAGCCAATATCATACTGACTGGGCAAAAGCTGAAAACATTCCTTTTGAAAACCAACATAGTATTGGAAATTCTGTCCAGGGCAATCAGGCCAGAGAAAGAAATCAAGGGTATTCAAATAGGAAGTGAGGAAGTCAAATTGCCTCTGTTTGCACACGACATGATTCTATATTTAGAAAACCCTATCATCTCAGCCCAAAAACTCCTTAGGCTGATAAGCTGCTTTGGCAATGTTGCAGGATACAAAATCAATATGCAAAAATGACAAGCATTCTTATACACCAACAATAGACAAGCAGAGAGCCAAATCATTAATGAACTCCCATTTACAATTGTTACAAAGAGAACAAAATACCTACGAATACAGCTAATGAGGAACCTGAAGGACCTCTTCAAGGAGAACTACAAACCACTGTTCAAGGAAATAAGAGAGGACACAAACCAATGGAAAAACATTCCATCCTCATGGATAGGAAGAATCAATATGTGAAGATGGCCATACTGCCCATAGTAATTTATAGATTCAATGCTATTTCCATCAAACTACCACGGACATTCTTCACAGATCTAGAGAAAACTAATTTAAATTTCATATGGAACCCAAAAAGAGCCCATATAGCCAAGATAATACTAAGCAAAAAGAACAAAGCTGGAGGCATCAGACTACCTGACTTCAAACTATACTACAAGGCTACAGTAATTAAAACAGCATGGTACTGGTACCAAAACAGACATATAGACCAACGGAACAGAGCAGAGACCTCAGAAATAATACCACACATCTACAACTATCTGATCTTTGACAAACCTGACAAAAACAAGCAATGGGGAAAGGATTCCCTATTTAATAAATAGTGCTGGGAAAACTGACTAGCCACATGCAGAAAACTGAAACTGGACCCCTTCTTTACACCTTATACAAAAATTAACTCAAGATGGATTAAAGACTTTAAAACTTCAAACCATAAACACCCTAGAAGAGAACCTAGGCAATACCATTCAGGACATAGGCATGGGCAAAGATTTCATGATGAAAATGCCAAAAGCAATCACAACAAAAGCCAAAATTGACAAATGGGATCTAATTAAACTAAAGAGCTTCTGCACAGCAAAAGAAACTATCATCAGAGTGAACAGGCAGCCTACAGAGTAGGAGAACGTTTTTGCAATCTACCCATCTGACAAAGGGCAAATGTCCATAATCTACAAGGAACTTAAAGAAATTTACAAGAAAAAAAAAACAACCCCATCAAAAAGTGGGCAAGAGACATAAACAGACACTTTTCAAAAAAAGGCATTTATGTAGCCAACAAACATGAAAAAATGCTCAACATCACTGATCATTAGAGAAATGCAAATCTAAACCTTTATATTTAATTAAGAAGTAAGCTGAGCTGTCTAATAATAGACAATGACATTTTTTTCACCAAGAATGAGAAGAACAAATATACTTTTCTTTAAAAAAGCTATCTTGAATTCAACTTCTAATTTATTGTTTTACTCAGTTATATTTTGGCGCGTGAGAGAGAGAGCTCTTTAGAATTTCTCTTACAAATCTCAGATCAATAATGTGATACTTATTCAAATTCATAAGCGTTTTAGAAAAGCCTCTCATGAATTAGATGTATATGCTTCCTGTATCCTTTACCAAATAACAGTTTTTAGAATTTCTTTTTGTACTCCATATTTACTTAAATACGAACCTATATTTATATTTACGAAGTTGAAGCTTAGATCTTAAAATAATTGAATCTGGAAAAAGCCATTTGGGAAGTGCTAAATGGTTTCTAAATTTCAAAGCTAAAGAGGGAATGTAGTCTGGGGATGAAACCTCTTTTCTTATGGGAGGGACCAGGTTTTTTGTGAGCAGTTTTAACCAGCCAGATATAAAGCAGATATCTAAGTCACGGTACTTGGGAAACCCAGAACCAGAGAAGTAATTCAAATACAGATGCCCCGGAGCAAAATGTTAAATTGAGTGTACACTTATTAAGGGCATGCCCTTGAAGAATCCAATATATTTTCCCCTAAATATGGCTTTTGGCTAGACTCCCTTTGAAAATTAATATCTGTCACTGATAGATGGTCTAGTCCCTCTCACTCTTTTTCCTTCTTTACTCCACATGTTTGTTCACTGGTGATCAGAAGATTGCAAAAAACATGTAAACATAATCTTAAAATACAGAAAAGAGTGTGAAGAGGAACTGGTTGTGACTTTCATGTGATGGTTTCCAACCTTGGGAAACATGCCCTTCCCTATTACGATAGCTTTTTTCTGGATGCACCTCCCCCACCTTGACTATCATTTGGGCAGGCAGGAGGCAGGCCCACCTTGCATGGAGGTGTTAGATTGTGGAGAACAGGCCTCTGTGGTCTAGATGAACTTCAGTTGGGAAGTGGTAGGTTGGTATCTATAATATGATGGCAGGTAAAAGACTAAGGAACACTAGTTGAGGGGCTAAGGAAAACGGGTGAGCCCCTGTGAAGGAACTAATGGAAAGTTATGTTTTTCTTTCCTGCATTATAATGACCTTCCATTTGCCTATGGCTTCTTCTTGGTAGTCTTTGGGAGTCTAAGGGAAGGTTACCTACATCCTTGAGAAGAAACAACCCAGAGAAAGTAATGTTATCACATGTGTGCTTTTCTCAGTGAGTCTGCAGTGGTGGGGAAAACTGTGGAACAAAGGGTGGGCACTTAAACTATTGCTATTTATGTAAAAAGGAAGAATGACTTCCTAAGGCTGGAGAAAATGGGAAGCAATTGGATGACATTCAGATTTGAAGAATGCTTGACCATTATCATTATCACCATCATCACCAATGACAATGTTGCCTGAAATTTGTGGAGCGTAGTGTATTTTTGAAAGTACTTTGCCCTAGAATCATCTAATTTGCTTTTTAGTTAAAACTTTTACTGTAGATATAGCTGGGAAAACTCTGTTTCATAAGAAATCTGTCTAACCATAAAATAAGACACCCCAACTTAAGACACTGGGAAATTTCAGAAGCCAAAAAACATATATAATAATAGTGTATAGTTTGTGAGTCTATACTATGGGAAAGAACTTTTTTAAATATTTATCTTTTTATTTATTTGCTCATGTATACATACATACATATAAAATACACAGATATATATATACATGCAATACACAAATATACATACAAAAATACACAAATACAAAATACATTTATTTTCCCATCTAATCCTCCCAACGACCCTATAAGATAGAAACTGTAATTACTTTCATTGAATAGATATGGAAACAGAGACATAAATAGATGAAATAACTTACTTTAAGAGGTAGAGGGGGATTTGTTTTTTTTTTTTTTTTATTATACTTTAAGTTCTAGGATACATGTGCACAGCATGCAGGTTTGTTACATATGTATACATGTGCCATGTTGGTGTGCTGCACCCATTAATTCGTCATTTACATTAGGAATATCTCCTAATGATATCCTTCCCCCCTCCCCCGACCCCACGACAGGCCCCAGTGTGTGATGTTCCCCTTCCTGTGTCCAAGTGTTCTCATTGTTCAATTCCCACCTGTGAGTGAGAACATGCGGTGTTTGGCTTTTTGTCCTTGTGATAGTTTGCTGAGAATGATGGTTTCTAGCTTTATCCGTGTCCCTACAAAGGACATGAACTCATCCTTTTTAGTGGCTGCATAGTATTCCATGATGTATATGTGCCACATTTTCTTAATCCAGTCTATCACTGATGGACATTTGGGTTGGTTCCAAGTATGTTTATTGCTATTGTGAATAGTGCCACAATAAACATACGTGTGCATGTGTCTTTATAGCAGCATGATTTATAATCCTTTGGGTATATACCCAGTAATGGGATGGCTGGGTCAAATGGTATTTCTAGTTCTAGATCCTTGAGGAATTGCCACACTGTCTTCCATAATGGTTGAACTACTTTACAGTCCCACCAACAGTGTAAAAGTGTTCCTATTTCTACACATCCTCTCTAGCACCTGTTGTTTCCTGACTTTTCAATGATCGCCATTCGAACTGGTGTGAGATGGTATCTCATTGTGGTTTTGATTTGCATTTCTCCGATGGCCAGTGATGATGAGCATTTTTTCATGTGTCTGTTGGCTGCATAAATGTCTTCTTTTGAGAAGTGTCTGTTCATATCCTTCACCCACTTTGTGATGGGGTTGTTTTTTTCTTGTAAGTTTGTTTGAATTCTTTGTAGATTCTAGATATTAGCCCTTTGTCAGATGAGTAGATTGCAAAAATTTTCTCCCATTCTATAGGCTGCGTGTTCACTTGATGGTAGTTTCTTTTGCTGTGCAGAAGCTCTTTAGTTTAATTAGCTCCCATTTGTCATTTTTGGCTTTTGTTGCCATTGCTTTTGGTGTTTTCGACATGAAGTCTTCACAGAATTGGAAAAAACTACTTTAAAGTTCATATGGAAGCAAAAAAGAGCCCACATTGCCAAGACAATCCTAAGACAAAAGAACAAAGCTGGAGGCATCACGCTACCTGACTTCAAACTATACTACAAGGCTACAGTAACCAAAACAGCATGGTACTGGTACCAACACAGAGATATAGACCAATGGAACAGAACAGAGCCCTCAGAAATAATACCACACATCTACAACCATCTGACCTTTGACAAACGTGACAAAAACAAGAAATGGGGAAAGGATTCCCTATTTAATCAATGGTGCTGGGAAAACTGGCTAGCCATATGTAGAAAGCTGAAACTGGATCCCTTCCTTACACCTTATACAAAAATTAATTCGAGATGGATTAAAGACTTAAATATTAGACCTAAAACCATAAAAACCCTAGAAGAAAACCTAGGCAATACCATTGAGGACATAGGCATGGGCAAGGACTTCATGTCTGAGAGGTAGAGGGGGATTTGAATCCAGACCATTGAATTGCAGGTATGTCTTGGTTAGCCTCTGCCACATAGGACAATGGTTTGCTCATGCTCTCAGGCAGTTTCAGAAATAGTTCCCATGTATTAAGAATTGGTTGAAAAATACTGAGATAATCTTTAAGTTGTATTGCAAGGGAAAACCCTTCCCACTTGTTTTATATGCATCATATTTACAGTCAGTCAGTATTTATATTTGTAAGTGGGGATACATTTAAATGCAATGTCATACACTTTGAAAGTGCAATATATTTTTGTTACTTGGTTAAAATTCATCACAGAAGTCATTTTTCTCCCAAGAAATGTCTGAGTACCTTAGCTTAAAAGATGATATTGGCAAGCTGATAGCATGCATATTTTAAATAGAATGTTCAACTGTATTTAATGTGTATTTGTGAGAAATAGCTGTGTATTCATGGAGTTTATGAAGAGCTAAGCTTGCTTATCACTTGCTTCCCAATAGTGAACTGTTCCTTCTTTGCAAATCATCAGTCACCTAACAGAAGAAAGGGGAAAAAAGACTATTTTATAATTAAACGTTTCTAATATGTAAACACTGTCCCATAAATGAAAGAGAATTTACCTTTATTAGGTGCAGACCTTATGTTGTAAGTGAGATATTTGACTGAAAAGAGAGAAAAAAAAATTACATTTTGTTGTACTACTCTGCCTTGATTACATAATGGAAGCTCAAGTCATGATTGAAAAGGTTTTAAATGTTAAGGGACATCATCTTATTCTTTAGGTATTAACAGTGAATACTGTTATAAGCTTCGAATAGCTGAAGGACTGACTTGAAATGGGTTTGGAAATGCACCAGAAGTTTATGCAGGTTTGATAATTAAAGAAGCAAATAGGAAAAACTACAGAAAAGGCAAAAAAGGAGCAGGAGAAAGAGAAGTTGAGTATGATGCATTACATGAGCAGACATTGAAATTAAATAAAGTGGAGGTGCCCTGATTTAAATTTATTAAGGAAAACAGAAATAACTGCTAGTTATATTACATAATTGACCATAAAAATGTAGCTATTGAAAGCTGCTTATCCATTAAGAATGCAATAAATGATATCTGCAACCCAGGTGGCATGGGAGTGAGGAGCCCAGAAACAAATAGGAAAAGTGAGATAATACTACTGATGGTGCTGCCCGATGCTACAAGGCAGGAGAACCCATGGATAGTGGGAAGTATTTTGTTAAGTAGTGAGCGTAAGTCCCCTATGAAAGATTATTTGAATCTTTTTGTTAATACTCAGCAGCCATTAAATGGAAAGAGGCAACAAGAACTAAATCAGTTTAACAAGGCAATCACCAGGATCCTTGGGAAGCAGGCTTGTAAGTGGACTGTTTGCAGATGTAGAAACTTTTACAGGAGAAGGTGAAGGTGCCTGATGAATGTTCTGGGTTCTAGTGTCTTAAAATGTAAAAGCAGTCTTTTTCATTGTGTGTACCAGGATCAACTGCAGTGTTTGTAACAAATGTTGATTCTCTGTTCTCAAACTAGACATACTGAAACAGAATTCCTCGGAGCCTACATTCATTTAAAAAAAAAAATCTTTCTAAGTGATTGTTATGCCCATTAAGTAACAATCATCTTATTAAGGAATGATTAGATAGAAGGAATCTTACAAAATAGAATTCTGAGTGTGATAGTAAATCTGTTGCAAGAGAGGAATGGAATATTCAGAGAAGAGAGGATAGGAAACTCTATCCTTGGACCTCTGAAATAGATAGGAGATTTTTTTCCATTAATAGTAACTTACAGCATCTTGAAAAAGATTCATTGCTACCTAACCATAGGAGGTTTCAGGCAAGAAGGCCTGGAACTACAGGTGGGAGGGGTCCTGGCAACACTAGAAGGCATAGAGGTTGGTGATGACTTCACACCAAGAGGTTGCAAAGATATAACGTGACAGCTATGCATAGCAATACTTCAGTGACTGCATTCCTCAACTTGTATTTTTTTAATGTGAATGAAATTTTGGTAAATCTCTTACATTTCTGAGTACTACTCATTTCTGCTGAAACAACTGGGAATGCCTCTTACATTGAGATAAAATCTCTGATAGAACTCTAGACATTGAATATTCTGAAAGAAAAATTCTAGGATTGTCTGGGTATGGGGAGAAAGGAGGTACCAGTGACAATTTCAGTTCTTCTGGTTGGTGATTACAATATTTGTGAAGAATAAAACTGTGAAAAGTAAACAGTAGGGAATGTGGATGGTACTGAATGAAATAAAATGAGTTCCTGGTATGGGTTCAGCATATACTTGGTAAAAACAATGAAAAGTATGTTTGGAAGAACTTTAAAAGACCCTATCTCTTGCTTTTAATCTGAATTCGAGGGATAGAAGTAAAATTCTGGATAAAACAGCCATACAAGATTGCAAATAGAGGACAAAAATGAGAATCAGGAGTTGGGTGCTGTGGTGTATGCCTGTAATCCTAGCAACTCAGGAGGCTGTGGCAGGAAGATAGCTTGAACCCAGGGGGTCCAGGCTGCGATGAGCTATGTTTGCACTACTGCATTCCAGCCTGCAAGACAGAGTAAGATCCTGTCTCTTGAAAGAAAGAAAGAGAGAGAAAGTAAGAAAGAATGAAAGTAAAGAAGAAAGAAAGAAGAGTCAGGTCAAGAAGAAACATGGCAGGAAAAATTTTTCATAATTTTAGATGGGAGTAATAGGGAGATAATATTTCTGGTTTCAGATACCTGTGTATTAAAGGCACCCACTATAAGTGATTACCAAAGTAAATGGAACTTTTTATACATGAATGCAAACTGTTATGATAGGCATAGCAAAGACTTCATTTGAGACTCAACAAATATAATATGGCATTAAAAGGAACAATTTGATCAAAGATCTCAAGTCCAATCAAAACGAAGAGGAAATAGTTTTGTAAGATATGAATACATGACTCCCGATACAGATCACAAAACTGCTATGCAGCTCAGCTATAAATAGGGAATTCAGAAAATATAATGAATCTTGTTAACATTCTTCCTTCAAAGTAAAGAAAATTTTAATTTTTGACTGATACATTTACTGTTAAGATATTGGGGCTGGGCGCGGTGGCTTATGCCTGTAATCCCAGCACTTTGGGAGGCCAAGGCGGGCAGATCACGAGATCAGGAGACTGAGACCATCCTAGCCAACATGGTGAAACCCTGTCTCTACCAAAAATACAAAAATTAGCTGGGCATGCTAGTGCACGCCTGTAGTCCCAGTTACTCGGGAGGCTGAGGTAGGAGAATCGCTTGAATCCGAGAGGCAGAGGTTTCAGTGAGCTGAGGTTGTGCCACTGCACTCTAGCCTGGTGACAGAGTGAGACTCTGTCTCAAAGAAAAAAAAAAAAAGATATTGGTGTATCTTTTTCCAGAATGTTTCTTACACACTTTACATTGTGATTTAATGGTAGATAAGAGTTTTACACTGCATGTTTCATTAATATTACATAACAAGAGTTTTTGTATTATTAGAATTTTTGACAAATGATATTGGATAACCCATAAATGCATTTAATCACGTTGTTGTGCATTTATGTTCTTTTGAATTTTTTTCCTACTATACAGCTGTGGTGAAGGGGCTTCATTAAGACAGAATTCTGGAAAAGTAATTACGGGGTCAAATGTTAGAAACACTTTTTTAGTTTCTAGAAACAATTTGGACATCATTTTTCAGAAATGTTCCAATTGACAGTCTTACCAGCAGTTTGTGTTCATCTCAGTGTACTTCCTTGTGTACTAAATCTTATAATATTAGTAATAATTATTATTTTACCAGTTTTAAGAGGCAAAATGGTATGTGACTATAGTTTCAATGTGTACCTTTTCATTAGTGTTGTGGTTGAAATATTTATGTTTATTAACTATTTTATTTATCTACATTCATGTATATGTGTATAAAATTATTTCTTGTACCTATTTAACCATCAAAGACTTGTTTTTTTACCTCTTCTCTACTTATATGTACTCATCGTGTAGCTAAGTCTCAGTCTATGGTTTGTTACCCGGTTTAGTTCATAGTGTCCTTTGGAACCTCTAGGATATTGATAAGGGAGTAGCACCTAACTCTGGTGTTGAGCTGTTGTATATTTCCTAATTTTTAACTATTATGTTGGCCATCGTATGACAATTTTAGGGGAAGGCATGAAAGCTATATATTTGCATACACACAGTTGCCTCATCCAACAGTGGGTTCTTGATATATTGTTGAGTTTTCTATGTGGGCCTCCAAAGATTGCATTTTCTTCATCAGAGAAATTTTGCATCCAAACAATAGAGGAGTCTCATCTGGATCTGATCTTTGGGGATATCTGTAAGCTCTACTTGGCACCCTAAAGCACTTCTCTCAAACCTCTCATGTCACATTTGTGAACCCTGAAAACAAAGCTCCTACATTTAGCAGGAAAAACTTTAAACAAACGATTCTTACAGGCCAGGAATGGTAGCCCATGCTTATAATCCAGCATTTTGGGGGGCCAAGGCAGGAGGATTGCTTGAGCTCAGGAGTACAAATTTTTTTTTAAATTAGCTGGACATGGTTGCATGCCCTGTATTACCAGGTACTTGGGAGGCTGAGGCAAGAGGATCACTTGAGCCCAGGAAGTCAAGGCTGTAGTGAGCCATGATCTCACTACTGCACTCTAGCCTGGGTGACAGAGTGAGACCCTGTCTCTAAAAATAAAAAATAAAAAAATTCTTATAGACATCATTACATACTGGATAGTTAGATAGTTCTTTGAATGTTTTTTGTTATTCTTGTTTTATTTTTATCAGTGCTCAGTAATTTTTCAAATTCACACTCTGATTTGATAAAAAGATCTTCTTAATCTTCTTAATCAATGTGTTTGAGTTAACCAGCTGCTTCAAAGAACTGAATATTTTTGGATTAGATTTGATAGACACTGGGATTTTTTTTTCTTTTAACAAAGTAAGTTTTGTTGAGTATGTAATTACCTGATTGTTTCTGGTTTGCTACACAGAGAAAACCAATTCTCTGAAACAGTGGTACTGCAGTAGAGAAATAGTTTAATTACTACAGGGCTAGCGCAGCAAGAGATGGGAGTTTATTCCTCAAATCAACCTTCTCAGGAACTCGGAGGCAAGGGTTTTTATGGATAATTTCGTGGGCAGAGGTCTTAGGGAATGGGTAATGCTTATTGATTGGGGATGAAACCATAGGGGTGTGGAAAACAGTCCTTGTGTGCTGAGCCAGCCTCTGGGTTGGGGCCACAGGACCATTTGAGCCACAAATCAAGGGGCTGGGTAGAGTCAGTTGGTCACCAGAATGCAAAAGTCTGAATAGTATCTCAAAAGAACAATTTTAAGCCTCTACAATAGCGATGTTATCTATGGAAGCAATTGGAGAAGTCACAAATCTTGTGACCTCTGGCCACATGACTCCCAAGCAGCAAGGAATTATAGAAAAGCAAGCTAGGGAACAATGTCTGGTTATTGTTTACTCTGACATTTTAGCAGAATTCAGGCCCCTCCCATAATCCTAATCTCATGGCCTTTAGTTAGTTTCACAAAGGGGTTGCAGTCCCTGAGCAAGCAGGGGGTTAGTTTTAAGGAAGGACTATTATCATCCTTGCTTCAAAGTTAAACTATAAACTAAGTTCCTCTCATGGTTAGCTTGGCCTATGCCCAGGAATGAGTGAGCACAGTCAGGCTGTGAGGCTAGAAGCAAGATAGAGTAAGCCATGCCAGACTTCTCTCACTGTCATAATTTTTGCAAAGGTGGTTTCAGGTATACGACCAAGGTTCTATCCATTATACATGCTATGAATAACTTTATGCAAAAATACCCAAAGGGAGTAATTGTAAGAACTTCTTTCTTTCTTATTTCATATGGTGAAAAAAGTTTTTATGTATTTTGCATATTATCCCCTCATCTGATATATGGTTTGCAAGCATATATATTCTCCCATTCCATAGGTTGTCTCTTCAATCTATTGGTTGTTTCATTTGCTATGCAGAAGCTTTTAAAGTTGATTAAATCTCATTTGTCTATTTTTGCTTTTGTTCCCTGTCCTTTTGGGGTCATAATAAAAAAAATCATTGCTTATAATACTGTCATGGAGATTTCCTCCTATGTTTTATTCTAGTAGTTTTACAGTTTCAAGTTTTATGTTTAAGTCTTTAATCCATTTTCAGTTGATTTTTGTATGTGGTATGAGACAAAAGTTTAATTTCATTCTGCTTGTCCATATACAGTTTTCCCAGCATCATTTATTGAAGACTATTTTTCCTCATTGTGTGTTCTTGGCACCTTTGTCGAAAATTAACTGACCATGTGTGGGTTTATTTCTAGGTGGTTCTCTCTCTCTTTGTCTCTCTCTCTCTCTTTTTTTTTTTTTTAAGACATTGTCTTGCTCTGTCATCCAGGCTGGAGTGCAGTGGCATGATTATGGCTCACTGCAGCCTCAACTTTCCAGGCTCAAGTGATCCTCCTGCCTCACCCTCCAGACTAGCTAGGACTACAGGTGTGTGCTCCATGCCCAACTATTTTTAAAATCTTTTTTTTTTGTAGAGATAGGGTCTAACTATTTTGCCCAGGATGCTCTTGAATTTCCAGGCTCAAGCAATCCTCCTACCTTGGCCTCCCAAAGTACTGGGATTACAGATGTGAGCTTCTGAACCTGGTCTCTTTTTTTTTTAAGTGTTAGCTAGGAATATATCTTGGTTTCCAAATAATTTCCTTTCCATATTTTTACTATTTATTTCTATATTTGTTGAATTATGATTAGAAAACATGACCTCTGCATTTTAAATTTGTTAAACTTTTCTTTGTGAATAAATTCATATTGATTTTAATAAGTATTCCATATGTATACAAAACTTATTTATTATTTGTTCCAGAGATGTGAATATGTATGTTTATTAAATTTTTTTCTTAATTGTACTAGTTTTGTATTTTAAACTCCTCCATGCTCTTTTTTTAGCTTACTAAAATTGTTTAATTCTGAATAAAGCATATTGAAGACTCCAACTATACTTTTATCCAGTTCTCCTGGAATATCTTGAATATTTGCATTTTCTAGTTAGCTTCTATTAGTATGTGCCATACAGGTTTATTGCTATTATGTTGTCTTCAAAATGTTGCCTTTTTTATTACAAGTATTTTTCTGAGTACTTTATTTTTTATTTTTATTTTTGAGACAGGGTCTTGGTCTGTCACCCAGACTAGAGTGCAGTGGCATAATCTCAGCTCACTGCAGCGTCAACCTCCCAGCCTCAAGAAATCCTTCCACCTCAGCCTCCCTAGTAGCTGGGACTATAGGGGCATACCGCCATGGCCAGCTAATTTTGTTTATTTTTTGTAGAGACAAAGTCTCACAATGTTGCTCAGGATGGTCTCAAACTCCTGGACTCAAGTGATCCTCCTGCCTTGGCCTCCCAAAATGTTGAGGATTACAGGCATGAACCACTGTGCCTGGCCTGAATATCTTATTTTGTTTTAAGCTCTTGCATCACATATTTCTGGATGGTCCATTATCATCTATTCCAATTATGTATATTAATTGTAAAGTTCATTGCTAAACACTGTTTTAGGTCTTCTTTATTTTCCTCTATTGTGAAGTCTTGGTTTTGCTTAATTTATGTTAGGTTAAGAACTTATGCAAGTATTTCCTTAAGATCTTTTATGTGGGTCACACCCTCTCAGACTTCTACATTCTCAAATACCTACTTATACCCTGACAGATGAATGGCATCTTGGCTGTCTACAGGACTGCTGAATTAAATTCTGTTTTCTTAGCAGTGATTCCAATATTTCTAGATTTTAGTGTAACAAGTGATACAGTGTCAATATGAAATTTATTTATTTGAAGTTAACTTCTCTCTAAATACTTGTAAGTTTTTCTCTTGACTCTTTAACTTCACAGATTTTACCATACTATGTTGATTATGTTTCTTTTATCATCAATCAGGACTGAGAAACCTATAAACTCAGTCTGTTTTCAATGTAGTGATTGTATCCTTCTTTTGTTTATTTACTGCCTGTTTGCCATTACTTTATTTTTTTCTAACACTGTAATAGCCACATTTCAGGATCCTTGGACTTATCCTTCAGGTCTTTTTAATTTTCTAAGATGAGTCCATCATTTTACATTTTTAGATATTTCTTTCATTTTTTTCCTTTTGGCTCTATACGTGGTTCAATGGTGGACATATTTAATTTACTAAATTGTGTAGTGGAGAAGTCATGTTTCTTTTTTATGCAACGGAAACCCCTTAGTATTATAATTTGCTCATCTTGCTGTCTTTCTCCTTGTAGTAGTAGAATTCTAAGATGGTCCCTGTGACAGTTGATTTTGGATGTCAACTTGACTGGATTAAGTGATACCCAGATAACTGATTGTCAATGTTTTCTTAGACATGGAGTTGATTCCTCTTCTGGTAAGAAAGAAACCCAGTTGGTTTGGCATTTGGTTAGAAAAATTGAGCTGCACTCGGTGTGTCTGTGAGGGTATTTATGAAAAAACTGGCATTTGAGTTGGCAGCCTGAGTGGGGAAGATTCTCCCTCAATGTGAATGAGCACCATCCAGTCAACTGGGGGCCCAGAAGGAACAAACAAGGAGAGTGAGAGTGAATTGGGGTTCTCTTTTCTTGAGGCAGGACACCCTTCTTCTCTTGCCCTTAGATGTCAAAGCTCCAGGTTCTCTGGCCATTGTATTCCAGGACTCCCACCAGTGGCCTCCCAGGCTGTTGGAACTTTGACCTCAGACCGAGGGTCACACCATCAATTTCCCTGGTTTTAAGGCCTTTGGCCTTGGACTGAGCCACACTACCAGATTCCCTGGTTCTCCAGCTTGCAGAGGACCTATGGTGGGACTTCTCAGCCTCTATAGTCATGTGAGCCAATTCCCCTCCTCATTTCTCTCTCTCTCTCTTTAGAATGCTTACCCATTCTAAGTATAAGAAAACTGAAGCTCAAAGATGTAGGAACTGTGCTGAAACTCACACAGAGACAGAGAGAGAGAGAAAGAGATATATGTGTATGTGTATGTATGTGTGTGTATGTGTGTGTGTGTGTGTATATATATATATATATATATATATATATATATATATATATATAAAAATCTCCTATTGGTTCTGTCTCTCTGGAGAATCCTGACTAAAACAGTCTCTAAAACAGCCCTTGGTATGTATACCCAGGACAATCCCCTTACCTTTGTGGGTGTGTGCCTGTGAATATAGTGGCATAGTTACACCCTTGATCAGATTATGGTTTATGAGAACTGTGATGAGAAAGTGACTTCCAAGATTATGTTACATTATTCTTCTGCTGGCCTTACAGAAGTAAATGGCCAGGTTATGAGAGGGCTATGTGGCTAGGATTTGAGATTATTATATAGGAGCTGAGAGTGACTCCCAGCCAACAACCAACAAGAAAATAAGTGAAACAACTTCAAGGAACTAAATTCTGACAACCACCTGAACAAGCTAGGTAGAGGGCCCTGAACTTCAAATGAGCTTATATCCTTGGCTGACACTCTGAAATCAGTCTGGTGAGACACTCACCAGCTACTCAGGGAAAGAGTAACTCTCCAAGAGATGGCTTACAGCTTATATAGCATCTTCATCAGAGAACAATAAAGTTTAGAGGTGTGACAAGACAAAGGAAAAGAACCTTGAGGCTCCAGGGGCAGCAAATTGTGGGAAGGCAAATATATGTGGGAAAATAATGGTGGATAAAGGCTAGTTAGTAAAGTTTGTTGTGTAGATTTTGCCAGTGCTGTCTCTAGGCTGGTAAAGGTCTAAAGTCTGATGATTATATTTGTCCTTCCTTTCAGAGATGGGAGGAGAAATATACTCATAAATTTATACCCTGTTTTTAGGCAAATAGGGAGAGGAGAGAGAGGTGTTCTTGTATCTGCTTCTTTTCAATTGTCTCCAGCTCAAAGGAATCCTTATGCCAAAGTGGCACATTTTGGGGTAGCATATTGTTACTTCATTCTAAGATGGGAATCTTAGTTTTTCGGAAAAGATACTGCTGTTAGTCTAAAAAAAAGCAACATAATATATGTATGTTTACATGTGTATACATTAGTTAAAGAGCATGAATTTTTGGCTCAGATTGCCCAAATTTCTCCACCTACCCAGTATGTGACCTTGGTAAATTTCATAATCCTTTAGTGCCTTGGCTTACATATTGATGCAATAAAGAAAATAGGATCCGCTTTACAGGTTTTCAGGAGGATTAAATGAGTTAACATATGTAAAGTACTTAGAACAAGAACTAGCACATGTACAAGTTCACCAAATATTGTCATTATTTGAGAACATACACTAAGATATTACAAAAAAAGATGCATTCAGTCATTGGTTAATTATATCTTATTTGTTATGTGCAAATCATTGTTCTTAATGACAGAATATTAAGTTTTATGGGAGAGTGGTTTATTGGATATGTTGTGATTATCACTATTGTTTATTTCTTCATAATGTGACTGATAAAGAACAAGTATTTGTAATAAAAGAAGTGTCAGTTTTTCCATTTCCTTGGTGTTTCCTTGTGCTTTCATTATCACTGTTACTTCAATCCTTGATATGTTGGCAAGTTGTCCTTTCAGGTTGTTAAAAGGTTATTATAGATAACTCTACTGAGCACTTCTATTCAGAGCACATACTAGATGCTTCAATTGCTATGTCATTTAATTCTATTGGTAGTTTTGATAGTTGTTTGGGGAAGGGTGTAAAGCAAGTTTACCATGCACTGATTACTACTTCAGCCCACTGCATCTTGGACTGCAGTTTCTACTACTTACCTGAAACGAGTGAGACAGAACACTGGACCACACAACAAATTACATGAAGCTGGTTAATTACTTAGAGATAGGCAGAAAGGGACAGTAGAAACCTATGAGTCAGGGCAAATGGGCTCCCCAAGCCTCAAAAGAGCTGCCCAGGATTAAATGGAATTTCATTTGTGTAAGTCCTACTTGCACGGCAGATGAGGAACCCAGTAAAGCAGCCCACTCTGGGTTTTATACCTAAAAGGCACCATGGCTTGCTGGACTTAAAGCATTGAAGGGCATCATGTTTCTAAAAGCGACTGTACCAGAGTCCAGGATGTCCTGGCCAGTTCCTCCTTATATCAGTATGTAGCATTCCCTGCATATTTTATAGTTATTTTTGAGAACTACAAGCAAGAAGAAGTGAGAACAAGTTGCTCCAAGACCACCTGAAGCACTGTCCTGCATAGCTATGCTTACCTATTCTAAATATAAGAAAACTGAAGCTCAAAGTTGCAGGAACTGTGCTGAAACACACAGATTTATTAAGCACTAGATGTTAGATCCAAAGCCACATCTTTCTGGCCACAGATTCTTTCCTCTTTAGCATGACATTATATCAGATGATTTCCATAGTTTTCATAGCAAATGGAAATGGCTAGAACTATGTGATAATTATGTTTCTACCCCTACTGCCTGGTACAGTGTATGTCTCATAATACATATTTGTAAAAAAAAAAAAAAAAAAACGGAAGGTAAAAAAGAGGAATGCAGGTGATTAAACTCTGAGATAGTGTTAGGTGGCAAGTTACCAGGGATCTTGAGAGAGCATGAAGATTAGTAATTTGGAAAATCAGAGGGTAGTAAGATTGGTAACAATCAGCTTCTAACTGAAATGCCTAAGGTTGCTAACTATGTCATTTAAATTTGAGGCTGTTTTTTCCTTCATGATAATTTGGTTCCTTGGTCCTTCCCCAAACCTTCTCAAGTCATTTATTTAAGTAGTACACAGAGATTTTGCAATATCTTTTTCATTTTCAAAGGCATTGTGTTTCAAAAAACTGTCACCATTAAAAAAAAAATTACCTGTTGGGTCATCTAGTCAACCTTAAGAAGTTGCTAGTACAAGGAGTTGGCATAGAAATTCACATTTCCTCTCTCAATTGAGAGTTGGTGGCGGGGGCGGGGGGGCAATGGGGAACCCAGAGGTCTAGGGATTCTTTATTTATTCAAGAAACATTTATTAATAAACAACTACTATGTATGTTCCAGGCATGTTACTAGGTAGAAAGCTTTTGGCAGAGCCCCTGCTCCGGGAAGCACACAATCTCTAGGAAACACAGCTACTGAACAAGCAATTGAGTGTGATATGGAAGTACACACATGCCAGGAGGGTCAAAAAAAATTACTATGAAGATGGGGTAGAAGAACATTCCAGGTAAAAAATAAAAGCATATGCAATTGTAAAAAAAATGAAATTATCCAGAAGCTCAAAGAAGGTCAAATGTAAAAATCTGGGGGGCGAGTGTCAAGAAGTAATGCTGGAGCAAGGGAAATGGGAAAGCATTGAAGAGTTGAAGTTGGGGAATGATGTAATCAGATTTATTTTTCTTGGACTAGAAAATGGAGAGTGGATCACAGAGGAATCAGAATGGAGGGGGAAGTCAACTAGAACACTTGCCATACACTAGGCAAAAGATTAACTTGAATTAGCATGAGGAAGGGGAGATGGACATAAATGGATGGCTTCAGGAGACACTCAGGAGATACAGATGATTGTTGGGATCTTGTAAACCAGGAGAAGGAGGAGTCAGAGATGATCTTGAAGTTCTAGTTTAAGAATGCTGGAAAAGGGGTAAGTTTAAGGGGAAAACATGATGAGATCAGTTTTGAATATGTTGACTTAAACTGCCTCTAAAATATTCAAATAGATAGGTAACATGGACAGCTGAGAATATGGAAATACGAGTGTGGAGCTCAATTTGGGATTTAGCACCATATAGATATAATTGAAGGCATGGGGATAAACTGGAGAGAGTATGAATTGAGAAGAGAGAAGAAAGTAGGGTTACAACTCTGATTAGGTAGAGGAAGATGTACTGGGGAAGAGAAAGGACATTAAAAATGGAGAGTATTCTAAGAAGAAACAATATGGTTAGTAGTATCAATATTTCTAAGCAGTCAAAAAAGAAGATAATTTAAAAGTTTCTACTGGATTTAATAACATTAAGTCACTCATGGTTTTAGCAGAAATTTAGTAGAATTGGGGAATTGGGGGTGGCTAATGCCAGACGACAGTGGGCTCACACTTGAGTTGAACATGAGGAAATGAAGGGAATTAAAGTAGAAATTTGACTAAGAAGAAGAGGTGGGGACAGTAATCACTAGATAGAAAGGGGGGATTAGTGGAGGCTTTAAATTATGTTTTATTTTTTATAAATTGCAAGAGGTTGAAACATATGTAAGTTCTGATAAGGAGAAAGAAGAAGAGAGGAAAATATGGTTCTCTGAGTCTTCAAGATCACACAGCCATTTACTGATAAAGCTGGGATTAGCAGTTCTAATACAGGGATTCTGGTTATTTTACCTTACTCTCCTAGGATTAAATTATGAACTTGGGTTAAACAGTGGAAAAATATCAATCTATAGCATCTGATACTCTTTTTATACATATTATGGAAGAGGGCGATACTACTATCATAGCTGCCAGGTCAATATTGCAGGTGGTAAAGTTATTATGAAGTTACATGGGTATTTTTGTTTGTCAGTTTCTTTTAAAGGGTGAAACCACAAGCATATTGGGTTAGTGCTCTGGGAGGAGAGAAGAACAAAGCTGGTGACATGCATGGAGCCACCTGCATTAGTCTGATGGAGATTTTGGCAGAAGATCTAACTTCAAACTATGTTTGTTGTTATTGTTATTTTTGATGTTGTCATCAACTTTTTATGTAGGGTTTTAGGATTTGAAATACCAGAGGCAAGCTAGGCCTATTTCTAATCACCTCTTTTCTAGCTACTGATATTCTAAAGAGGGACAATTGCTCATCTTGATGGGCAGAGGTCCAGAATATTCTCTGAATCACATTTTCTCCATGAGTAAAGGTTCCTGTGTTAGACATATTACCAGTCTCTTCTCTACAACCTTTTCTCCAAAAGGACTTACTGATTTGTCAGAGGACTTTATTAAGCAGCTCTTATCAATGTCCTCTACCTACCTGGTCATGGATGGTCAGGGCCTGTCAGCAGTTATCAATAAAAGAATAAATGAATTCCATTTGGCCACTGGCTCTTTGTGTAATCATTCGATAAGATCCCATGGACAGGAATGAAAATAGGCATAGATGATTTAGAGGGAAGAATTTGAACTTTCTCCAGTCTCTGGCAGTAATGTTTGGGGTCCCTCAACTGATTCTACTGATAGACATGATGAACTCTTTTAATATATTTATCCAAAATGTCACCTTTAATAGGTCACCATCAATTGGAGATTGCTTCCAAACATGGCTGCAATTTCCTACCCTTATCTATATCTATGTCCTTTTGCCATGTGATCTTACAGCTCCCCCAGTCATGAGGTGGAGTCTATTTTTTCACCCTTAAATCAGGCTTACCTAATAGAATTCAGTGCCAGTGATGGTGTGGCAGTTTCAGGTCCAGGCCTCATGAGGCCTTAAGTGCTTTTGCTTGATTTCTTATGCCCAGGCTAGTCTGCTGGAGGATGAGAGGCCAGTCACCAGAGCCACATAAGCTTAGTTGCCCCAGCTGAGGTCCCAGACATGGAGAGATCCCAGCCAAGATTACCGATATGGTTTGCATTTGTGTCCCTGCCCATATCTCATCTAGAACTGTGGTCCCCTGTGTTGGAGGAGGGGCCTGGTGGGAGGTGAGTGGATCATGGGGGCAGATTTCCCCGTTGCTCTTCTCATGACAGGGAGTGAGTTATCATGAGACCTGGTTGTTTAAAAGTCTGTGGCCACCTTCCCCTCCTCTCTCTCTTCCTCCTGCTCCAGCCATGTAGGATGTCCCTGTTTCCCCTTTGCCTTCCACCATGATTGTAAGTTTCCTGAGGCCTCTCCAACCATGCTTCCTCTAGAGTCTGCAAAACCATGAGCCAATTAAATCTCTTTTCTTTATAAATTACCCAGTGTCAGGTAGTTCTTTATACAATGCAAAAATGGAGTAATACAATCAGCAAAGCTATCAGCCTAACTTAACAGCTGACGACAACATGTAAAGGTGCTCTGCCATGACCAGATGAACAACTCAACCGAGCACAGCCAAAATTGCCAACACTTAGGAGCTGAATCTTTTTTTTGGGGGGGGGGACTACGTATTGGTATGATTTGTTAGCCAGTCATAGCTAGCCGATATACCATTCTGTTTTATTTCTGTATGTTAATCATGTCTATCATCACCCAAGAGATGTTATTGCTGGGGACAATGAGTAGTTATTAAGTGACTATACTCTCACGAGGCTGAGCTATGCACATTACAACACAATTTACCCACAGACACGTTTAAGAACTCAAATTTTGCTGACATCTCAAATATTCTGATTTAAATATGCAACTATACTCATTTGAAATCATACTATTTATCACACCAGTTTTTTGTATACAATATGTTTCTAGGCACAATACAGATTGCCTCTATTATAAACCACAGGGTGTGATCTACAGGAAATAGCACATTTTTTTCTTATTTTACACCGTAATTAGTATGTTTAAATCACAGAGCGAATCCAGAATATCAATCTGCTTAGCGTGTCTCCATTTAATTCACTAACAACATAAAATATATGTACATTTGGCAGTTGAAATGAAAAATAATGAGGCACTTAGAGAAATTAGATTACCACATTATAATATAATAAGACTTTAATGATACAAGTAGCATATACCCCTCATACATTTTGGTATGTGAGAAGCTATACAATTATCAACAGTGTGGATTTTTTCCTTTTGGTTGCCAGAAAGTATTCATGTGATTTACGATCAGATGTAATAATGTTGTTCTATTGGAGTAAAATCTATTATGACACGCATCAGTTTTATTAATTCTATTCTATTGGATAATTGGAGACCTCCCCTGTTTTTTAAAATGACAGACTAGAGACCTCAGCTCATTTTACACTTTTTAATTTCATGCTTGTCTTTGGCTAAATCTTTTTCATAAATTTCAATTCAACAAAACAAAAATGTAGCACCAAGTTAAAGCTTAATGAATTGGTTAGAATTAGCTCAGAAGTCAAAGAAACTGGTTTAGTTGTTGTTGTTTAAATATTTCTTCTTAATTGATTTGAAGTTTAGTTGAAGAGAGCCATGCCTGAGTCACTCATGTCACTGCTAACATTGAGTATGTATGGGTTTGCTGCTAAGATGTCAGAGCAAATAGAAATAGCTTATGAGTAGTGGGCAAAGTTATAATCACATCTGCTGAGAGTTTCAAGATCCCTTGGCATGCAGTCTCCAGCAGATACCTGGCAGAGTTGTAAAATGCCACACAGGAGTGGCTTTTGGTTATGACATATAGCACTGTCATCTCTTTTTCCAGAATGACAGTGATACGTACTCATTTCAGTAAATTGACTTTGCCAAGTGATACATTCATTGGAAAAGTTCAAGCCCAGCAAATAGAAAAAAAAGGACAAGGTAGCATATTGACGTGGGAGAGATTTGCATGGCATTTCATAATGTGTCAAATAAGATTAACAGCACTGTATTTTTCTCCATTAGAGACAAATTCCAGGTGGGCGTGGTGGTAAAGCCTGTAATGCCAGCACTTTGGGAGGCTGAGGTGGGAGGATGACTTGAGCCCACAGGTTCAAATCCATCCTGGGCAACACAGTGAGACCCTGTCTCTAGAAAAAGTTTAAAAAATCAGCTAGGCATGATGGCACATGCCTGTAGCTCCAGCTACCTGGGAGGCTGAGATGGGAGAATTGCTTGAGCTTGGGAGATAGAGGCTACAGTGATTTGTGATCCCATCACTGCACTCCAGGCTGAGTGACAGAGTGAGACCCTGTGTCAAAAAAATTAAAAAAAATAAAAAATTCAGTATGAGTACTACCTTGGCACAGCTGGATAGAATTATCTACCTAAACACATACTCAGCAAAAACCAATAGCTTTGCTAAGGTCAGATGATTTCATTGTTCTTTTTGGGAGTTTTTTTTGTTTAGTTGCATTTACCACTTTAGATGGACAACTTAGTGCCATTTTTCCTGAGCTCTTTTAAAATAATTTTTAAGTTGAAAAGCACAAACTAATAGAAAGTCACCTACCAAACAAAACTGACAAACTGACAATGATGTCATCTTATGAAATCAATGGAATCATCTTTCCTCCTGCCATGGTCTGGATATTGTGTCCCTCCAAAATAATATGCTAAAATGCTAACCCCCAAGGTGATGGTTAGGAGGTGGGACCTCTGGGAAGTGATTCCTCATGCCTGGGTTAGTGCCCTTCTAAGACAGACACAAGGAAGCCCATTAACGAAGAGAACAACACAATAAAAAGGTAATATCTATGAGAAAGTGAGCCCTTACCAGACACCTAATCCACTGGTAGCTTGATCTTGAACTTCCCAGCCTCTGGAACTGTGAGAAATTAATTCCTATTGTTTATAAGATACCCAGATTAAGGTAGTTTGTTATAAGAATCCCAACCAACTAAGACACCTTCCTTACTTAACAACATGTCTTATAAGGTCTAGTACAAATAGGAGACATAGGAAGCTCTGCCTTGAGTGGAAATGATCTGACTTACACAATTTAGTGCAGGAGGGAAAAGAATGAGTTTCCTAGCTTCTTATTTGAGGTGTGGGAGGTAGAACACAAGGATGGAGGTAAAGGTCCAGGATGGGTCAGGCATTGGAAGGAGTTTGGTTCTAAAAACTTTTAGGTAGAGATGGGCATCTGAGACTAACTGTGCTATCCAGTGGCAGAACAGAGGAAACTAAAATAAGATCCTGGACTTCAGCCAGACCAGAAGTCTCAGGCTCCCAAACTACAGTTACCAAAGAGTGATGCAAGCCAATGAGTACACCAGGTAGGCAGGTGGGACACACGAGAAGAAATTGTGTCAGAAGCTCCTGAAGGAAGCCTTCAGATATCGAGAAAACTATAGGTCATTATATACTGAGCAGAGTGATTCAGAAACATTTAACAAGTTGGACCACAGCAGCCACTTCCTTCTTCAACCAGGAGGAAGCTGCTAATATATTTCCCACTAAATATATTAGTGAGCCAAGCTCAAGTTCAAATATACAAAGCCCCAGGGTTGAATGGCAGTAAATTATTCCAAGAATATATAATATAACTCATAGGCAATACCTTTTATTCTTCATGCTACTCTCTTGCACAGCATCGCAACTTGATCTTACACTCACTCTGCATCATGTGCAGTCCAATTGAACCCAATTTACTGATATAGAAAGAGAATCAGAGTATTGGTGACTTGTTCATAGTGCCCCAAGTAGGAAGGGGCAGAATTGAACTAGAATTTAAGGCTTGTAACAGCTGGCTGAGCCTTTCCCCCTCTATTGCAGGCCTTAGCACACTGTATCTGTAAAGGGCCATTGTATGGGATGAATTATGCCTCAACACCTGCTAATTCATATGTTGAATTCCTAACCCCTACTACTTCAGGATGTGACCTTATTTAGAGATAGAGTCTTTACAGAAGTAAGTTAAAAATGAGGTCATTAGGATGGGTCCTCATTCGATATGACTGGTGTCCTTCTAAGAAGAGGAAAATGTGGACTCAGGCAGAGAAGCAAGACAATGTGAAGATACAGGGAGAAGGTGGCCATCTGCAAGCCAAGGAGAGAGGCCTGGAACACATCCTTCTCTTCCAGCCCTCGGAAGGAATCAACCCTGGCAACACCTTGATCTCAGACTTCTAGGCTCCAGAACTGCGAGACAATAAATTTCTGTTGTTTTAGCCGCCCAGTCTGTGGTGCTTTGTTGCAGTAGACCTAGCAAACAAATAAGGCCATAAAGTAAACATCTTTGACTTTGTGGACCATAAGGTCTTTGTCACAATTACTCAACTTTGCTGTTACAGCACAAAAGCGGCCATAAACAATATGCAAATGACAGGGTAGAGATATGTTCCAATAAAACTTTATTTACAAAAACAACCATTGTAGGCTGCAGTTTGTCACTGCTATTCTACACTTTGTTGCTCTGAAAATGGGTGCTTAGAAGGTTATGAATGGCCAAGTGTAGGCCCAGAGGCACATGGTAATGAATGAAGTTGGCTGGAAATCTGCAAAACTGAAAACAACAATGGCAACAATTATCTTCAGATTGTTCTCAGTCCTCCTTGGGAATAACTTTCTATCTGGTTTGTAGTGACTGCCAAACTTTGTATGCAGGCACATTATTTTGGGTTAAAGATGGTTACTTTATTTTATTTTTTTGGCTGCTCTTCCCATCCAACAGGTGGAATCTATTTACTTCCTCTTAAATTGGGGATGGCCTTGTGATTTGTTTTGACCACTGGGAATGCCACAGAAGTAAAGTCATACCAGTACCAGGCCTAAGCCTTAAGAGACCTGGAACTTCTGCATTCACTGTCTTGGAGCTCTTATAAAGAGATCCAGCTACCCTTCAGGAAAGACTACATAGAAACAGGAAGAGAGATGTCCAACAGGTCCCTACATATTCCAGCCATCCCAGCTGAGGCATCAGACTGTCCTTGCAGTCTCAGCTGAGCTTCCACTGAGTATAGCCTCTTCTTTTTTTCTGCTTCCACTCTACCAGGAAAATGTAACCTCTTGAGTGCCCCAGCTGATGCCACATGGGAACAATCCATTCCTACCCAGCCTGTCTAAGTTGCAGAACCGTGTGCAAATTCATGATTGTTGTTTCAAGGCACTAAATTTGGATAGTTTGTTATACAGTGATAGGTATCTGACAAAGACAGCACACTGCCCTCCATTTGCCCAGGATATCTACTCTTAGCCCAACATAAGTTTCCCTGATCAAGTAGCATTTAGTGTTCCTAATGCCTTGTGTCCAAGTGTTCTCGGACTTTCCATCAAGACTCATGTACCTTGAGGAAATTTCAGATATTATAGTAAGTGGCTGGGATGGGAACAAAGGGGACTGTGGGGTAAAGACCTGTAATATTAGAACTTATGTCTTTGACCTAAATGCCCTACTGAGGTTACAAGACATTTTTGGTGGAAATGTGGTAAGGAGAAATATTCTCAATCTAAAGCACAGTATCAAATTATCCTTACCATCATCTTACTTTTAGGAGCTACAAAGACATAGCATGAGCATGAAGTTATCCAGTTCATTCTCACTCCAGTTGAGTCGTTGGCTCTTTGGCCTTCTGGAGAGGGCACCCTTATATGTCATTTTTTGTAGCCTTTCCTATTTTATCAGTCTAAACTGTGTTCTAAAGTAAGTTTTGTAGCTGAACATCACCCATGCTTCTTAAGATGCAGAGTTAGATTATGTGCCTCTTATTTAAGGAAGAAAATGTCTGGCCTTTTCTCAAATAGGAGAAACTATGGACTTGAATAATTGACTTGATTCAATGACTGAATCATTTTCTAGAATGACTTGAATTATTTTTCAGAACTAATGTTTTTGTATGGCTATACTAGAGACTATAATCGGAGTGAACACTTGGGTAAGACCATTCATTCCTTACCATTGACAGATGACATTTACTAATGAACAGCTATCCCTTGTCATTTACTCCTCAGAAACCACTGACAGAAACTCCCCTAGAAACACCTGAAGTTTCCTTTGTTCTTGCCATCAAACTATATATATGTATTACATATGTATATGTACTCCTTCAAAATTACTTTTTTACTAGATTATATGTATTTCAGTGACTTCTAATTTATAAAAGGTATGTGTGTAAAAGAAATATGTATACATGTATATAATATACATATTGCAAATAAGAAGTAATTTTGGAAAAAAGAAATATAGAAATAAAACTGAGAAGTTAGGATGAGCTTCTGAAACCCTGACACTGGCAGACTCTGAGGAGCTTACTGTTTGGGTGATTCATCCCTTGCACAAAGTAGATTTCTTCCAAATTCCTGACTCTTTTTCACCCGTGCTCATAACACTACCTAAAATTTTACCAATTAGAGATTCGTTAAGGTTATTATCTGCTTGCTAAAATGTATAGATTATCAAAGTGTTAATGGGCTATGAATTCTTCACACATTTGTAAATTGGCACAACAAAATAATACTTAGAATTTGGCTTGCAACTTAGTTGACACCATGCATTCCTATGGTTTATATTTTAAATTTTATTCCTCATTATCATCATGTGATTTAGGCAAAGGACTATTACAATTTCTTACCAGAGCAATATCAGACACAGGGTTTAATTGTCTTTTTTCTAACTTCAACCCAAGAGCCATCCCACAAATAGATTCTGAAATGTGGTTTTAGGAAAATGAAGTAAATGGTTTCTGGGAGTGAGCCTGGAGAAGAGGATAGGGAATACAGAAGGGGAAATGAAGAACAGCAAGGCCCTGGGCTTGTGGTTGTCAGTGGAGAGGGGTGCCATGCACCAAGAGAACAGTATAAAAAGTGAAGTGAGAAAGCAATTTCACAACTCTTTTAAATAATCCCTGCCATTAGCGATGAGTTAGAAAAGCTCTGTTTTGTCATCCTTCTCCTGTCCTCTCTGAATGACTGGGTCTGCTCTCAGGACATAGGTCTTCGGCCACATTTCAACTATATTCATAGTTGCGTATATTTTGTGTGATATCTTAGCAACATGATTGCTATGTACACAGTTGTATTTTTTTTAAAGTGGTCAGTTGAAACAACTGCTTTTTAGATTTTTGGAATAAAGTCAATTTTTAAACTCAGAATTCCCTACCTATGTTTCAGGGTTGCTTTCTTGCTGCTATGTCTCTAAAGAGAGTGGACCACATCTTAAAAATGGACTCGCTTTAGAAAGAGCATCTTGTGTCCATCACTTCAATAAACTGGGGACAGACTGAGGCAATTACATCATAAACTCTTATTTTTAAAATGAATTGAAAAGAAACCTTTTTGACAGGTGACTTTGCAATTCACAGATTTCCTGATACTGTTCTCTAAATATAAAACAACCTCATTGTACATGCTTATAAGCATCTATAAATATAAATACTAGAGCATATTTCCAGTAAACTGAGGGAAGATAGTTATAAGCATACCTTGGAGATACTGTGGATTCAATTTCTGATCACCATAATAAAATAAGTCATATAAATTTTTGGTTTCCTAGTGCATATAAAACTTATGTTTATACTGTAGTCTTAAGTATGCAATAGCATTATGTCCATAAAAAGAATGTACCTACTTGAGTTACAAAATACTTTAAAATGCTAATGATCATCTGAGCCTTCAGTGAGTTCTAACTTGTTTGCTAGTGGAAGGTCTTATCTCTATGCTGATGGATGCTGACTGATCAGGGTGGCGGTTGCTGAGGTTGGGATGGCTATGGCAATTTCTCAGAATAAGACAATGAAGTTTGCCACATCGATTGATCTTCATTTTATGAAAAATTTCTTGGTAACGTGATGCTGTTTGATAGCATTTTACCCACAGTAGAACTTCTTTCAAAATTGGAGTCAATCCTGTCAAATCCTGACACTGATTTTTCATCTAGGTTTATGGAATATTTTAGATCAGTTCTCATTTCGACAATATTCACAGCGTCTTCACCAGGAGTAGATTCCATCTCAAGAAACCACATTTTTGCTTATTCATTAGAAGAAACTCCTTATCCCTTCAAGTTTTATCACGGTATTGTTAACAATTCAGTCACATCTTCAGGCTCTACTTCTAATTCTAGTTCTCTTGCTATTTCAACAACATCTGCAGTTACTTCCTCCACTGAAGTCTTGAGCCCCTTGGACTCATCCATGAGAATTGGAATTAATTTCTTCCAAACTCCTATTAAAGTTGATATTTTGACCTCCTCTGATGAACCATGAATGTTCTTAATGGCAGCTAGAATGGTGAATCCTTTCCAGAGGTTTTTCAATTTATTTTGCCCAGATCTGTCAAAGGAATAATTTTCCATGGCAGCTATCGCCTTACAAAATGTATTTCTTAAATAATATATTTGAAAGTTGAAATGACTCCTTGATCCACGGGAAGGAGAGTGGATGTTCTGTTAGCAGACATGAAAACAACCTTAATCTCCTTGTGCATCTCCAACAGAGCTCTTAGGTGGCTAGAAGTCTTTTTCTGAGTAGCGGTTCTCAACAATGGGCTTAGAATATTCATTTAAACTTGCTGTAAAAGGATGTGCTGTCATCTAGGCTTTGTTTTTCCATTTCTAGAGCACAGGCAGAGTAGATTTAGTATAATTTTTAAAGGCCCTGGTACTTCAGAAATGGTAAATGAGCATTGGCTTTAAGTCACTAGCTGCATTAGCTTTTAATAAAAAAGTCAGTCTGTCCTTTAAAGCTTTGAAGACAGGCATTGACTTCTCTAGCTATGAAAGTCCCAGATGGCATTTTTTCCCCAATAGATAGCTATTTCATCTACATGGAGGATCTGTTTTTTAGTGTAGCTACATTCATCAATTATCTTAGATCTTCCGGATAATTTGCTATAGCTTCTACATCAGCATTTGCTGCTTCACCTTGCACTTTTTTTTAGAGGTGGTGAGATTTTATTTCCTCAATGCTGAGCTAAAAATTCCACACATTTGGCACATGTGTTACAAGGAGGGGGAAAAGCAGAGAAACACCACTGTATACCTCTCATATTTTGGTACTGCGAGTACAACCATAACTTTGTTTGCTATTGGCAACTGGCAATCACCTCTGTGTTTACATTGAAAGCGGTGGGCATTGGTGATATTCACCATACAACACTGGTGGGCATGAAGCAGCTTTCTTTCCATTCTTCTGAATGTGATCTTCATTCATTTTCTCCAAAGCTTCTATCTTAGCTAAAAAAATCCCCTTCATTATCTGCTGAGATGTTTAAAACAGCATTGAAGAGGTCTCATTCATTAATGGCTTTCCTTACTACTCCTTTCTGGAAAAAGTGTGAGACATTTTATAGTCATGGAACAATGATTCCAGTCCATTAAGACAAGTTGGTTCTTCTGACTGACTGATGTCAAACAACCAGACCTTTGCAGCATGCCAAAGTATGTTATACTTGCTAAGGTTGGTATAAAAAAGTGTACATTCATTACATAACCGCTGCATCAAATGAAGAGTTTGTTAGTAGGTTTCTTCCATTCCTTCACTACTGAGCTTTACTTCTTTTAATTTAGGGGCTGGAACATAATCATGGCCAATAAAAGACATAACTAAAATGTATTTCTTGCACTCAAGTTGTATAACTGTTGGATGAGGAATCCTAGTTCTCTGCATTCTTGAGAGATTGTGGATTTCACTTTCTGCCCACATGTGAATAATCTTATGTGGACTTAGTTTACTGAGGTGATCTTGAAACCTAAGATCATCTTTAACTTATTTGTCATGAATCTTCCACTCATTAAGGGTTGTTGTAAATACCATGATGGCACATTCTGTAGGTATAACTTTACTATATTTCTTTTCATCCTCCGTGCTCTTTCTGTATACATGAAAGACAATAGATTTCTCTCCTGTACTAATAGTCAATGATTGTCTCAAACATTCCAGAGTTGACCATTTTTACATAAGAAAACATGCCTCAGGATCAACTGCATTTTCTTCCGTAGAATGCTCCTTTTTCTTGTGGAGGCAGGCACTTTGCTGTTCTTCTGAGTAGGCATGGTGTTTTGAAGCATCAAAAACTTTGTTTGGTAGTTTTAAATCCATTGTCTTCTACCTGAAATGCAGGTGCAAAATTTTCCATTCTTGCTGGATTCTTTCTCCCACATACTACTTCATGATGTTTGGTGGCAATGCCTTTTCCTTTTCCAATAAAACCCTTTTTGGGAGTGGGAACTGGTTTTGCTAGTCAGTAGAGATCATCATGAGTATCAGGCTATCACTGTCTTCATCAGGATGCACTTTTCAATAATTTTCAAAGGACATGGAAACTTTTCTATCTCCACTGAATTTTCTTTTCTTTATGTCTAATTGTGCATCATATTCTTTGCCAAATTCCATCTATAATATCTGAGCCAACATTAGGTCACTGGAAGTGTCAATGTTTTCTTCAGTAATAAATGGTCTTTTAGCAACAGCTACTTGAGGAAAAGTGACAGTTTCTTCCCCTAACTGCAGTTCTTTGACCAACTGTTCACTCATTATATCAGCCAAAGAACAAGATATTGTCATTTGAAGGGTAGCCCATGGACAATTCCTGGGTCCCCAGACCACTGCTGGCTTGGGCTTAGGCAATGTCACTTCCGCCAGATTTTGGAGGGGAAGGAGTTCAGTAACAAGAACAGAGCACAGAGGTGGTAGGACAGGAAGCAGGCTCTACCAAGGAGATAGGTGGAGCCAAGGTAACCAGAACTGAAGTGACAGATCCATCTCACATTTTTATGTAATAAAGATAGTTTCTATCCCTAAGCTTCATGAATGAACCGCTGCCAGCTTCAAGTTTTCTCCTTTGCATCTTCCTCACCTCTCTCAGCCTTTACAGAATAGAAGAGAGTTAGGGCCTTGCTCTGGATTAGGCTTTGGCTTAAGGGGATGTTGGTGCTAGTTTGATCTTCTATCCAGACAACTAAACTTTCTCATATCAGCAATAAAGCTGTCTTGCTTTCTTAACATTTGTATGTTCACTGGAGTAGCACATTTAATTCCCTTCAAGAACTTTTCTTTTATAGTCACAACTTGGCAAACCGTTTGGTGAAAAAAAATCTAGCTTTTGGCCTATCTTGGCTTTCAATATGCCTTCCTCATTAAGCTTAATTATTTCTAACTTTTGATTTAAAGTGAGAGATGAGTCACTCTTCCTTTTACTTGAGTACTTATACACCATTGTAGAGTTTTTAATTTGTCTCATTTCAATATTGTGTCTCAGGGAATAGGAAGGTGCAAGAAGAAGAGAGGTGGTAACAGGCAGTTAGCAGAGCTGTCAAAACACACACAACATTTACCTACTGTTTTTGCCATCTTATATGGGTGGGGTTCCTGATACCCAAAAATAATTGTAATAGTAACATCAAAGATCACTTACCACAGGTCACCATAATAGATATAATATTAATTTTAAAAGTTTAAAATATTGCAAGAATTACCAAAATTTGACACAAGTGTGTACATGACATTGGAAACATGGGGCTGATAGACTTGCTCAGTTCAGGTTTGCCACCGTGTCTGTGAAGCACAATAAAGTGAAGTAGAAAACAATGGAGGTATACCTGTAATTAATGTTCACTGTGTAATCTAAATGGAAATTAAATATAGGGGTTCACAAGCTAAATACATCTTAGAGACCCTTTAATCCAAGGAGGTAAGAGGAGAGAGACCATCCACTTGGTAACCAGAAAGGTATATATATACCTTTAGTGTGTTCTTTTTCCCCTAGACTCAACTGGGAATAATGTTTAACCACATGTTTTTTCTTACATGCCTAGTTTGAATAACAGTTATACAACTGTATGCTACTTGCAGCTCTTGATCTTCATTATCAACATTTAAGTGTTCTTTGGGGGCTGTTTTAAGACATGCTTTACATTATGGATATTGATGTCACCTCTTTTTCATCCTCTGATTGAAGCTGCAGCCTTCCTTAGATAATAAGATTTTCCAAATTCTAACCTCCAGTTAGATGCAAATCAGAGGTTTTTGGGGGCATGTACCACGTCTTGTTTTATAGTTAAACAAGTTAAATAATTAGTGTCTTAGTTTGAGACGCTGTAACAAAGTACGATAAACTGGGTCACTTATAAACAGCAGAAATGTATTTCTCACAGGCCTGGTGGCTGGAAGTCCAAGATCAGGGTGCCAGCATGCTGAGTTCTGGTGAGGGCCCTCTTCCAGGATGTAGACTGCCAGTTTTTCATTGTAGTTTCACATAGTAGAAATTGATTGAGCTAACTCTATTTGCCTTTTTATAAGAACACTAATTCCATCATAGGGGTTCCACCCTCATGACCTAGTTACCTCCCAAAGGGCTCACCTCCTAATACCATTCTGTTGGGGGTGAGGGTTTCAACATATGAATTTGGCAGTGGGGTACGTAAACACACAATCCATGATAGCGGAGTAATGGTGAATTCTCCCTGTTTGCATTTAAATGGTTTGTAAAATCCCTCTAGGTGAAATAGCATATTGTATGGAATCATAGGAGGAGATTTTAGCATGTGAGCCACAGTGAGACAGAAAGCACATAGGATTTGTGTTAAGACAGACATGAATTCATTTCCTAGCTCTGCAAAACAGGGCTGAAGATTCCTGAACCTTCTGAATTCCAGCAGAGAAAATCTGGTCCTAAACCAATTATCTAGTTACATCTTTATCTATAGAATATATATCAACTTGTCTGCTTCAAGAAATTAAATTGGGACAATTGACACTGATCATCAGCTGCTTTCTGTAAATCAGTAAAACAAAATTATTACTTTTTTCTTAAATTCAGACATTATTTGTATTATATAGATCTTACTAATTTTCCTCCAAATTTAGTATTGATTTGTATGATATTGAGCAAATTAATATGCTATTCCAGCATATCAAATCTACCTTAGCAAAATTTGACAGATCATCTTTTAATGTTTTGCTACTCCTGCTTAACAATCCTCAGTATCTCTATTGTCTCATACCTGCATGTGGCCTCTGGGTGAAGGTAGATTAAGGCATAGGGAGAATCCTATTTTCTGGACTTTTATTTCTTTATTTCTGACTCCATCATACATCAAACCATCAATATGTAAAGTTCTTTGTGACAGTTTTTGAATTATTCCATGTCTCCATTTTGACAGCAGGAATAATGGTTTTAATGACAGACACTCATCTTCCCAGTAAGAAAAGATGGAAATGCAATGTTTCTCTTTACTTTATGAGTGTATTGTTATTTGTCATTTATTAACATTGTTTTGACTATTCTCATCATGAATCATTTTTCATGACCAGACTTTATTCTTTGGCAACACATCTCCCATTTCCTGTTGAGAAATCCCCTCTGGGAGACATTAATTCAGCTACTGAGGGACATTCTGTTTCCTTTTACAGGCAATGACTGCACAGCCTGCAAGAGGCCTGTTTTGGACATTAGTTGTTAATGTAAGTAATAATGATAATGAATTGCCTACTTGAATGTTGTATACATATGTCTAAAAGGGTTGCCTTTTACAAATAGATAATGAATAGAATAGGCTTTGGACAAATGTGATCTCTGAATGAAGGCATCTTCTTGTTTATTAACAGCCACAGGTGTTCTGAGTCCATGTCTTCCAGGCCAGTGACCCTGATTGTAAAGGTCACTTTACATACTGTCATTTCATGACTTCTGGCTTTCTCATGATGGATTAAAACAACAAAGGAATCAGAAAGAAAAAAAGGGAGGGGGAGCTGATGGGAGGCAAACTCAATGAGACATTGCATTGCTTTTTCTGTAGTCTCTGGTTCCTGGTGAGAGGTGAGAGCAGCATCCTGGTGGCCTCCTGTAGAGATGGGGGCTGGTTGGCCGAATCCCTCTCTCTGCTTGAACAGCTCACAAAGAGCTTGTGTGCGCCATGCTGGTAATCCAGCTCATCTGTTTCATCTGCCTCCTGTGAGATAGGGGAATAAAAAATAGGTAAAATACTCTAGAGAAGCTTGAAATGACTGATGACATTGTCATGTGGTATCACTTGGGCTGGCATATTAAGTCATGCTTCTCTCTGCTATGTCTCCCACTTCTGGAAAAGAATTTAAAATCAAACAGGATAGCTTGATAGGTAGAAAGCAGAAATGTGTACATTACAGGTTAAATCTGACTTTTTTCTCTGGGAGAAATAAACTAAGAACATGAAAATCAGGGCTCACAACCCAGGTTTTCCTCAGCAGGACTGATTTTGAGAAAGTTGGAGTTAGAAAAATCTATGCCCTGTGTTTTGGGTCTGTACTGTTTTCAATATTACAATACAATTTAATGTATAATGTCCATGTGTCATTTAGTTGTTCTTATGTTCCATGAATTAATTTATTATTCAAAAACATTGTCAATTATTTTTACCCAGTTTACAAGTGACATAGAATTTGAGGAAAAAGAGTAAAGCACAAACTTATTTGAAAATATAAAGTTGGGATGGAGTCAAACTCTGAATGGATCTGAACATTGGGCATTTTCTGAGGATTGATGACCAGCTAGGAGGAGTTGATGGTCCTTGGCTGAAACTTGGGCCATTAACTCTAGCCAGTCATTAATTGCCTGGAAATGTCCTGGGCTGAGGTCATTATTGCTATTATAAGCTGAATTAATGCCCTGTGCTTTAGCCAATAAGATTATTTGAATTACCTTTATTCTCCATTCAATTTATAATTATAAAAATGTACCAGAGGCAATCAGACCAGATGATAGATTAATCACATGCAAAATTACATTCTAAATGAATTGTTGTGGATTCATACAGCTACCCAAAGCATTTGAAGAAGTTGATTCCTCTGTGTTGGCATTTATTGAAGTTGATTTGCTAAGCTGCACCCCAGTTCCTCCACCCTACTTCCTATCATTGGTTCAAATTCAAGTAAATACATTGAATGAGATTTTCAATTCACAATGTATAAATTCAACTTCCTGGAAGATATAATAGTTTGATTTTGAGGTATGAAAAATTGGGATGGTGGGCATGGGGATAGCAGAGTGGGTAGATGTGGGAAGAATATAAGTCCATGAATAAAAAGCTATATAAAACCTAAAACATATATACACAGACACAATTGCTTGACTTTGTGTCGTATTTTGCAGCCTTACAATTATTTTTATATTCATAATTTAACTTTACTCTTTCAGTAACATTTTCAGTGAAGTATGGCAGATATTATGATTCCATTTTATATAGGAGAAAATTGAGATCTGAACGTTTAAGCAATTTGCTTTGTGTGGCATCTTTACAGATGACCAGAGCTGTCCTCAATCCAAGTTTGTTTCTCCAGTGTTAGTCTATAGCAAGGATCATTATTTTGTCCTGGGATGTTCTTTTAAATTTTTATACTGACAGTGACTCAGTACTACTAATAAGTATTAGAATGTCTTTAAAAGCCTTTTTCAAGGTATGTCCAAACTTCTTGAGTTCTTTGGAGGAAGAGTGCTATAGAACTAACAATACAGCATTTTGATACTTCAGGATGAGAAGATCCATTTGCTGCTCTATCTTCTCAGGGTCTGCTTGAGTATTTGTTTTGTTCTTAAGCCATTCATATTTGTGTTAACTATAACCTAATTAGGTAAATTATTGTATTTATGTGATGTTTTTATATGTCTGTATTCTAGTCTATATGTGGAAAGCCTCTTAAATAAAGAAACCTGCTATGATATAACCAGAATTTTACTGGAATACTACAGCAAGGAAGAACAATTACAAAGAAGTTCTGAAAAATTATTTGTGAATTAATTAACCAAGAAAGAATGAGTTTTTATTGTTTATGGATTGCCCTAAGAAGTTGTTAGGATATGATATCAGAAGCAGAATGAACATTTGGATGAACTGATTTTTCTCTTAAGGCAAGGGTCAATGCAAACTGGATGATATTATGAGCTAAGAAGTATTATGCAAGCCATATGGCATTCTGCAGTTATAATTATAAAGCAGTTGTTCTCATTCTTACATACCTGGTGGGGGTGATTGTTCCTATTCATCCTCCTGAACCTCTTTTCATGGCCAAGCTCTGGCCAGACCAGAAGGGCAGGCAGAGAAGACTCTCATTCCAGATCTACACTACTGTTAGAATCTCTAGATAATACGTTGTCTCAGAAACAACAAACAACAGTTTATAGAGTCAGACTAGGGTCTCTTTTTTTTCTCCTTTCATCAAATGAGTTGGATTATGTGATAAGATAGTGACTATGCAGAAACATTTCTAACTCCAGAGAGTCCACACTTGGCAACTGCAACATTCACAAAAACTGAAAGCCAGAATGATTAGAATCCAGACCAAGGAAACACATTGCAGGGTCTATTGGGGTCTACCTTGAAGAGCAAGGTGAACATCTTGCAGGTGAATTGTTCTATTTGGCCAGTGGTGTTTCTCCAAGTGCACCTGAAGTGTTAGCAATGACACAGATACCACATTGATAAACTGAGAGAAAATCTAAAACTATGACTTTGATAATTACTTCTTGAACTGAAGACTTTAGATTGGTCTGATGAGCTTTCAGAGCTATGAAAATATCATTTATAACATCAGGTAAGATTTAATTTCCTACTACCTTTCCAATTGTATAAATTTCTCACTACCTTTTCCAATTGTATAAGCCCCATTATAGGAATTATTACATAAATAATGCATATACAAAAGTAAATTAGTGATTCTTCAGAGTAGCCTGTGTGACTTCATTTTGTAAGTTCCCGGGCACATGCTGTAAGGAGACCTGTTTCCCATGGGATGTAAAGAAAAGCCAGTAATAATTACCTGATAGATGCAACTGGTTTATTTGTGAGAAACAAGCAAAGGATGGGTTCCATAAATAAAATGGTGCTTAAGAGGGCACAGACTATGTAGTAGTGTAGGAATCATTTAACATGGCAGGTGTGCCAGTTATCTGTTTTGGGAAGGGCAGATTCTCTGGAGTTGAACAACTCCGATAAAGCAGTTGAAGAGTCTCTGAGGAGTAAAAGTGAACTGTACAGAAAAAAATAGCTCCAATATTTATTCCTTACCCTGTTACATGCCTGGCCTCTATGGACAGCACCATAATGATTTTTACAGAAGCAATTTGTTCTTCCAGTCAGAGTCTATTTTTTTTTATGATTAGAAGTTAGGGTTAACAATGTGGGGATATTTTAGGTACCAGAAGGGGCCACTGTGAAGAAGATGACTCTCTGACTAGTTTAGGGTCATGACTAGTAGATAGAATTGTATCCAGAGGATCAGGCAATCCTGGAAAGTGAGCAAGGTATAATCATTCTAGTCATGACCCTACAATTTTGAACTCTCATTCAAGGGAGGTTAAGAGTATCGCATGGGATAGTGCAAGACATAATAAATCCTATTTCTATTGGTGATTATCTTATGGGCCTCAGTCCCTCCTTTGGTTGTGGTTAGAAAGGGGATTTTACTAGTTTGGGTAAAGGGTTGATTAATATAGTCTGAATGTTGATGGGCTCAGTACCCCCAAATCCTACCAATATTAGTAAAATTTTTGGACCATGTGAAGCCTGGTATCTTGCAAAGATCTTCAAGTTAGGTCTGCTATATGCTTCTCTGTAAGACAGTGTCCAAACTAGCTATGACCTAATTATGAAAAGGGAAATTCACTGGAATGTCAAGCAATAAGCCTTTTAAAGAGCATTTAAATTCTTAGTTTCATTTACATAATAAATCTCTTTACCCAGCAAAAATATTCTCTAAAAATGGAGACACAGTGAAGACACTTTGCTAATAGCTGACCTATTCTAAGGGAAGTACTAAAGAGTGTTTTTCAAGTAAAGGAAAATGATTCCAAAAGGAAACTCAAAGATTTAAAGAGAAATGAAAGGCAACAGAAAAAGTAAACATGTGGGTCAATCTAAATGGTTGTTGAGTCAATAAAACCATGATAGTAATGCACTGCGGGATCTAAAATACATTAAGCCTTTCCCATCAGCAAGGCCTGGGGTCCCAGCACTGGTGAATCTCAGGATGTCTGTTGCATTTCACAGGTGAGCCACTTGCCTTCTGACCTCTGAGCAAGCTCTTCCCGCTTTATATTCTGGTTGCCAGAGTTTTGTGTGGTGAGGGAGTTCTCTTTGCTTTCCAGTTTTGCCCTCTGCTTTCTGTGCCTTGGGTGATCCTTTTCATTCCTGCTGTACCACTCTTGGCCTCTGGAGAGGGGATGCAGCCCGTAGACGCTCTGTGAAGAAAGAATTACCTGAGAGGGCTCTCTCCACTCTTCTGCTCCTCTCTCAGTTTTAGTGAGGTGAATGCCTGGAGTTAAGCCTAGGGGTGTAATTTCTCCCTGCCACAATTTGAGGTCTCCCTAAGATGTGAGGGAAAGAACTAGAGGGTGGTGTAGTCTTCCTTTCTGTCTTGGGCCTCCCATCATCATTCACACACAGCCCTAGAAGGCTTGCTGAAAGTTAGACTGGGTACTCATTACCTTTTTCAGTGGCCCATTGCTCCCCTCACTCTCTATTTCAGTCAGGCACAGGAGCTGTGGATCTTTCCTCTTTTTTTATTTTTTATTGTTTTTGAGATGGAGTCTTGCTCTGTTGCCCAGGCTGGAGTGCAGTGGTGCAATCTCAGCTCACTGCAACCTCTGCCCTCGGGTTCAGGCAATTCTCTTGCCTCAGCCTCCCAGGTAGATGGGATTACAGGTGCACACCACCATGCCCGTCTAATTTTTGAATTTTTAGTAGAGACAGGGTTTTGCCATGTTGGCCAGGCTGGTCTTGGACTCCTGACCTCAGGTGATCCACCTGACTTGGCTTCCCAAAGTGCTAAGATTACAGGCATGAGCCACCATGCTCAGTTTTTTCTTCTCTTTTGAGGGCTTGTCACTTTCTGGAGTTTGTTTCATTTAAGTTTCTTTCAGTCCTCAGCTGTCTAATGGATTTCAAGAGAAACTACACTTATATAGTTCATCTGAATTGCTTTTGGTTACTAGCATGTATTACTTATTTTGACCCTAATTACTGATGGTATAATAAGCTTTGCTCTTACAAGTGAAAAGACCTGCCTTCTTTGAATATGGCAGAAGTAGTAGACCAAATGGTGATGGTAGTGTTGGACATGATTTCAGAGAAAAGAAGACCAATACTAGTTTTACTCCGATGTTAAATTCAAAAATATTCTCTATTATGTGATCCTATGAAGACTGGTCATGTACAATTGTTATTATAGGCTCAGATGTGATTGTTATCAAGGGTTAAAATTCTGTCAAGAATGTATTTCTCTAAGATAAGAAAATAATCTGGTTCTGGGTTTTTAAACATATGAATTGTAGACTAGACTTGCTTGTTTGACTGATATTTTGAGAATTATTAATGATCTTATTGCATGGTGTATTAGTCAGGGTTCTCTAGAGGGACAGAACTAGTAAGATAGACATATATATAAAGGGGAGTTTGTTAAGGAGTGTTGACTCACAGGATCACAAGGTGAGGTTCTACAATAGGCTGTCTGCAAGCTGAGGAGAAAGGAGCAATGAAGCCAGTCTAACTCTGTCCCAAAGCTGAAAAACTTGGAGTCCAATGTTCGAGGGCAGGAAGCATCCAGCACAGGAGAAAGATAGAGGCCAGACAATTAAACCAGTCTAGTCTTTCCACGTTCTTCTGCCTGCTTTTATTCTGGCCACCCTGGCAGCTGATTAGATTGTGCCCACCCAGTTTAAGGGTGGGTCTGCCTTTCCCAGTCCACTGACTCAAATGTTAATCTCCTTTGGTAAAACCCTCACAGACACACCCAGGAACAATACTTTGCATCCTTCAATCCAATCAAGTTGACACTCAATATTGACCATCACACATGCATACAATGAAGGAATGTAACAGGTTTTTCAGCAGCAGATAAGACTGAAGAGCAAAAATTAAAGTTAGAAGCTTGAAAGAAAAAGCTTCTTTAGATTATTACAGCATATCTCATAATTAGATAACAAATCAATAAAGTAGGTGATGATCTAGATACTGAATGTCCACAAAATTGTACCACCAAATCTCTCATGAATATGATAAAATACTTTTAATTTTATTTTCCATCACAAAAAGATCTAACACAGGCAATTCGTTCCTTTTGTAAAGTTAAATAACAAATTTGACTATCAGCTTATGGGATAAATTATCAGAACTGGTTACCTATGAAAGACTAAGTATAAATTTTGAAACTGCAGTTATCACTTGTTTGATTTTAGATAAAAATAAAAAATTAATAATTCGAGCTCGTTTAAAAAATTTTTTAAAAAATCTAGCCAAGTGCAGGATTCATTCCTGTAGTCCCAGCATTTTGGGAGTCTGGGGTGGGCAGATCACTTGAGGTCAGGAGATTGAGACCAGCTTGGCCAACATGGCAAAACCCCGTCTCTACTAAAAATACAAAAATTAGCTGGGTATGGTGGTGCATGACTGTAATCCCAGCTACTTGGAAGGCTGAGGCAAGAGAATCGCCTAAGCCTGGTGCAGTGAGCCAAGATTGTGCCACTTCACGAGAACAAGACTCTGTCCTGAAAAAAAAAAAAAGAAAAGAAAATATCTTCTTCCATTCCCTTCAACATATTTGTTACACTGTGTTTTTTTTCCTGTGGTTTTATGCTTATTAAAAAAAATAAACAGTTTAGATCTATATAATCTCTTGCAAGAAGCATTACTGTCAATCTAATTTAGATTAGATAAATTAGTAAGAACCAAGCTCAGTTGTTACCTTAAACATAAATATTGATAAATATGCTGTTCATTTAAAGTGTCCGTAAGGTGTTTCATATGTTTCATATGGGGAACCATATTTCAATCATGATTTTTTTCTTTAGTTATGATTGCAGAATGACAAAACTTCATGAGTCTTACAGTATTCCCATGTATTACTTGCGTGTATGCGTACCTCAGTGAACAACTTGTAGAAGTTTTGTAATTCTTTTATTTTTCTATATGGTCATTCTAATTATATATAATCAAAGTCACTTTTATATGCACTGAAACTAATGATTTAAAAAGTAGGCTTGAAGTTTGTATGTTATTTTTGTCTACTTAATTTCTCTTACTTTTATTGTACTTTCCAAAAGTATCATTTTGTGGAGGATTGAAATTTAAACAAACAAAACTGGTTCTTTATTACAGATAGTTTGGAGAGCATCATTCTGAAGCAAAATTACAGACTTTCAAAATTTAATATTGTATACCATTTGAGCTATTATTCAATTTGTGCAATTGCTCCCTTGTTATTAAGCAAAACATTTTACTGTCTTCCTATTCCCAAGATTTGTTTTCAATAATAGCAATCCAATGAAAGCTTTAAAAGCTGAAGTATTTTGGCACTTCATTCATGGAATATTTTGATTGAAAATTTCAAATGATTTTGAACAAAATGCTGCTGAAATTTAGAGGGCTTATTTGCAAAATGTTCAATACCATTTTAAGACAATTTAAAAAGTAATTCTCTAGATTTTCAAATACACAAAAGTTTAATTGACATTGGCAGAAAATAAAGTGCATAATGCCATAATGAAATATTTATTTTATAGTCAAGTCTAGTAACAAAAATTGTGTTGCTCAATAATTCTATGTATATGTAAAAATACTTGTAAATTTGAGTAACTACAACTTCTCTTTTAATTGGCAGAATACTAAAACATATTGGATGCAATTTTGAATTCTGTGTGTACCACGAACAATTCCAAATATATTTTTGCCATAGAACTTTTCTTATTATGTTTTATTATAATGCTTTCCTCCATCAAAATTTATGCAGTATTTAAAATATCACCTAAATGCAAAATTTTATCTGTATTTTTAATTTTTAATTTTGTGGGTGCATAGTGGGTGTATATGTTTATGGCTTACATGAGATATTTTGATACAGGCATGCAATATGTAATCATCACATCAGGGTGTAAATAGGGTACCCATCAACTCAAGCCTTTTTCTTTTGTGTTTTAAACAATCCAGTTATTCTCCTTAAAGTTATTTTAAAATAGACAAATTATTTTTTACTATATTCACCCTGTTGTGCTAGCAAATTCTAGGTCTTATATATTCTATTTTTTTGTACCCATTAACCATTTCTCTTTCCTCCACAATCCCCACCACCCCACTACCCTTCTCAGCCTCTGGTAACCATCCTTCTACTCTCTGTGTCCATGAGTTCAGTTGTTTTAATTTTTAGTTCCCGTAGATAATTAAGAACATGTGATGTTTCTCTTTTTGTGCCTGGCTTATTTCACTTAACATAATGACTTTCAGTTCCATTCATGTTGTTGCAAGTGACAGGATTTCATTCTTTTTATGACTGAACATTACTCCATTGTGTATATGTACCACATTTTCTTTATTCATCTGTTGATGGATACTTAGGTTGCTTCCAGATCTTGGCTATTGTGAATAATGCTGCAATAAACATGGGAGTGTAGATATACTGATATTTTCTTATAGGTATATACCTAGGAGTGGAATTTCTAGATTGTTTGGTAGCTCTATTGTTTTATTTTTTGTGGAACCTCCAAACTGTTCTCCATAATGGTTGTACTAATTTATATTCCCACCAACAGTGTATGAGTGTCCCATTTACTTGACATCCTCATCAGCATTTGTTATTGCTTGACTTTTGGATAAAAGCCATTTTAACTGGGGTGAGATGATACTCGTTGTAGCTTTGATTTGCATTTCTCTGATGATCAATGATGTTGAACATCTTTTCATATACCTGTTTGCTGTTTGCATGTCTTCTTTTGAGAAATGTCTATTCAGACCTTTTGCCCATTTTTAATTGGTTAGATTTTTCCTATAGAGTTGTTTGAGCTCCTTATATATTCTGGTTATTAATCCTGCAACAATGAGTAATTTGAAAATATTTTTGCCCATTCTGTGGGTTCTCTTCACTTTCTTGATTGTTTCTGTTATTGTGCAGAACGTTTTAAACTTGATGTGATCCTATTTGTCCATGTTTTATTTGGTTACCTGTGCCTGTGGGGTATAGTGCTCAAGAAGTCTTTATCCAATCCAATGTCCTGGAGTTTCCCCAGTGTTTTCTTTTAATGATTTCTAGTTTGAGGTCTTAAATTTCAGTCTTTAATACATTTTTATTTGATTTTTGTATAAAATGAGAGATAGTGGTCAAGTTTCATTCTTTTGCACATGGGTATCCAGATTTACCAGGACCATTTATTGAAGAGCCTGCCCTTTCTCCAAAGTATGTTTTTGAAATCTTTGTTGAAAATGAGTTTACTGTAGATGTATGCATTTATTTCCGGGTTCTCTATTTTATTCCACTTGTCTTTGTGTCTGTTTTTATGCCAGTACCATGCCATTTTGGTTACTATTTCTCTGTGGTTTGATTTGACAGCAGATAGTGTGATTCCTCCTGTTGTGTTCTTCATACTTTGGATAGCTTTGACTATTCTGGGACATTTTGGTTCCATATAAATTCTGGGATTTTTCTTTCCATTTCTGTAAAGAATGTCCTTGGTATTTTGATAGGAATTGCATTAAATCTGTAGGCTATGTTGGAAAGTATGGACATTTTCGCAATATTGATTCCTCCAATCCATTAACATGGACTAGTTTTCCATTTTTTGTGTGTTCACTTCAATTTCTTGCATCAATGTTTTATAGTTTGATTGTAGAGATCTTCCACTTCTTTGGTTATTTCCTAGGTGTATTAGTCCATTTTCACACTGCTGATAAAGGCATACCCAAGACTGGGCAATTTACAAAGAAAGAGGTTTAATTGGACTCACAATTCCACGTGGCTGGGGAGGCCTCACAATTATGGTGGACAGCAAGGAGGAGCAAGTCACATCTTATGTGGATGGCAGCAGACAAAGAGAGAGCTTGTGCAGAGAAAATCCTGTTTTTAAAACCATCAGATCTCATGAGACCCATTCACTATCATGAGAACAGCACCAGAAAGACCTGCCCCATGACTCAATCATCTCCCTCCAGGTCTCTCCAGCAACATGTGGGAATTATGGGAGCTATGAGATGAGATGTGGGTAGGGGCACAGAACCAAACCATACCATTCTGCCCTTGGCCTCTCCTAAATCTCATTTCTCCACATTTAAAAATCAAGCATGTCTTCCCAATAGTCCCCCAAAATGTCAACTCATTTCAGCATTAACTCAAAAGTCCACAGTCCAAAGTCTCATTTGAGAAAAGGCAAGTCCCTTCTGTCTATGAGCCTGTAAAATCAAAAGCAAATTACTTACTTCCTAGATACAATAAGGGTACAGGCATTAGGTAAATACAGCTATTCCAAATGGGAGAAATCGGTTGATGCAAAAGATGGGTTCCTATGGTCTTGGGCGGCTCTGCCCTTGTGGCTTTGCAGGGTATAGCGTCCCTCCTGGCTGCTTTCACGGGCTGGCGTTGAGTGTCTGCAGCTTTTCCAGGGGCACAGTGCAAGCTGTTGGTGGATCTACCACTCTAGGGTCTGGAAGACAGTGGGCCTCTTCTCACGGCTCCACTAGGGGTTCCCCAGCAGGGACTCTGTGTGGGGTCTCTGACCCCACAATTGCTTTCTGCACTGCCCTGGCAGAGGTTCTCCATGAGCGCCCTGCCCCTGCAGCAAACTTCTGTCTGGACATCCAGGCATTTCCACACATCTTCTTAAATCTAGGTGGAGGTTCCCAAACCCCAATTCTTGACTTCTATGCACTCACAGGTTCAACACCACATGGAAACTGCCAAGGCTTGGGGCTTCCACCCTCTGAAGCTGCAGCCCAATCTCTAGGTTGGCCTCTTTCAGCCATGGCTGGAGTGGCTGGGATGCAGGGCACCAAGTCCCTAGGCTGAAAACAGCATGGGGACCCTGTGCCCAGACCACAAAACCATTTTCTTCTAGGCCTCCCTCCTGTGATGGGAGTGATGCAATGAAGACCCCTGACATGCCCTGGAGACATTTTCCCCATTTTCTTGGGAATTAACTTTCAGCTCCTCATTACTTATGCAAATTTCTGTAGCTGGCTTGAATTTCTCCTCAGAAAAATGGATTTTTCTTTTCTATCACATTGTCAGGTTGCAAATTTTCTGAGCTTTTATGCTCTGCGTCCCTTATATGACTGAATCAATTTAACAGCACAGCACCCAAGTCCGCTCTTGAATGCTTTGCTACTTAGAAATTTCTCCTCCTGCTAGACACCCTAAATCATCTCTCTCAAGTTCAAAGTTTCACAAATTTCTACAGCAGGGGCGAAATGCTGCCAGTCTCTTTGCTGAAACACAACAAGAGTCACCTTTGCTCCAGTTCCCAACACGTTCCTCATTTCCATCTGAGATCACCTCATCCTGGACTTTATTATCCATATTGCTATCAGCATTTTGGGCAAAGCCATTCAACAAGTCTCTAGGAAGTTCCAAACTTTCCCACATTTTCCTGTCTTCTTCTGAGCCCTCTAAACTATTCCAGCCACTGCCTGTAACCCAGTTTCAACGTTGCTTCCACATTTTTGGGTATCTTCTTGCAGCACCCCACTCTACCAGTACCAATTTATGGCATTAGTCCATTTTCATACTCCTGATGAAGACATACCTGAGACTGGGCAATTTGCAAAAAAGAGGCTTAATTGGACTCACAGTTCCACATGGCTGGGGAGGCCTCACAATCATGGCAGAAGGCAAGGAGGAGTAAGTCACATCTTACATGGATGGCAGCAGGCAAAGAGAGAACTTGTGCAGGGAAACTCCTGTTATTAAAACCATCAGATCTCATGAGACCCATTCACTATCATGAGAACAGTACCAGAAAGACCTGCCCCATGATTCAGTCATCTCCCACTGGGTCCCTCCCATAACATGTGAGAATTATGGGAGCTACAGGATGTGATTTGGGTGGGAACACAGAGCCAAACCATATCACTAGGTATTTAGTTTTGTTTGTAGCTATTGTAAATGGGATTACTTTCTTGATTTCTTTTTCAGATTGTTTGCTGTTGGCATACAGAAATGCTACTGATATTTTTATGTTAATTTTGTACCCTGAAACTATACTGAATTTATCAGTTCTAATAGCTTTTGATGGAGTCTTTAGGTTTTCCTAAATAATAAGATGATATCATCTGCAAACAAGGATAATTTGACTTCTTCCTTTCTAATTTGGATGCCGTTTATTTCTTTCTCTTATCTGATTGCTTTAGCTAGGACTTCCAGTACTATGTTGAATGATGGTCGTGAAAGTGGGCATCATTGGTATTTTCCAGATCTTAGGGGAAAAGCTTTCAGTTTTTCCCCATTCAGTATGATACTAGCTGTGGGTCTCTCATATATGGCTTTTATTATGTTGAGTTATGTTCCTGCTATAACAGTTTTTTGAGAGTTTTTATTATGAAGAGATGCTTATCAAATGCTTTTTCAGCATCAAATGAAATGATAATATAGTTTTTATCCATTCTGTTCATACAATGTGGCACATTGATTGATTTGCATATGTTGAACCATCCTTGCATCCCTAGGATAAATCCCGCTTGGTTATGAAGAGTGATATTTTTAATGTTTTTGTTGTTGAATTTGATTTGCTAGTATTTTGTTTAGGATTTTTGCATCAATATTCATCAGGGATATTGGCCTGTAGTTTCTTTTTTGGCGTGTCTTTGTTTCATATTGGTATCATAGTAATACTAGCCTCATAGAATGAGTTTGGAAGTATTCCTTCCTTCTCTATTTTTTGGAAGGTTTTAGTAGAATTGGGGTTAGTTCTTCTTTAAATGTTTGCTAGAATTCAGCAGTGAAGCCACTGGGTTCTGGACTTTTTTTTTTGCTGGAAGTTTTTTATTATGATGTTGATCTTGTTATATGCTATTAGTCTGTTCGGGTTTTGAATTTCTTCCCAGTTTAATGTTGGTAGCTGTATGGGTCTAGTAATTTGTCATGTTTTTCTAGATTTTCCCATCTATTGGCACATAGTTGCTCATAATAGCCACTAATCATCCTTTTAATTTCTGCATTATGATTTGTAATTCCTCCTGTTTCATCTCTAATTTTATTTATTTTGAACTTTTTTTTTCTTAGTCTGGCTAAAAGTTTGTCAATTTTGCTTAACTTAAAAAAAACTTTTTGTTTTATTATCTTTTTGTATTTTTTTATTTCAAATTCATTTATTTCTACTCTGATTTTAATTATTTCTTTTCTTCTAATTTTGAATTTGGTTTGTTCTTGGTTTCCCAGGTCTTTAAGATTAATCGTTAGGTTATTTAGTTGAAGATTTTCTTCTTTTTTGATGTAGGCACTTACAGGTATAAATTTTCTTCGTAGTACTGCTCTTGCTGTATCCCACAGATTTTGGTATGTTGTGTTTCCATTGTCACTTGTTTTGAGAAAATTTTTGATTTTCTTCTTAATTTCTTAATTGACCTACTGGTCATTCAGAAGCATATCATTTAATTTTCATGTATTTATAAATGTTCTAAAATTCTTCTTTTCATTGATTTATAGTTTTCTTCCATTGTGGTCAGCTAATATACTTGATATTATTTTAGGTTTTTTAATGTTTTAAGACTTGTTTTGTGACCTATAATATGGTCTATCCTTGAGAATGATCCATGTGTTGAGGGAAAGAATTTAATTCTGCAGTCATTGGATGAAATATTCTGTAAATATCTAGTAGGTCCATTTGGTCTATAGTGCAGATTAAGTCCAATATTTTTTTGTTGACTTTCTGGCTCGAATATCTGTCCAATGCTGAAAGTGGGGTGTTGTAGCCTCTAGTTATTATTATATTGGGGCCATCTCTCTCTTTAGCTCTAATAATATTTGCTTTATAAATCTGAGTCCTCCAGTATTGGATACATATATATTTACAAGTGTTAAATCCTCTTGTTGAATTTACCCCTTTTTCATTATACAGTGACCTTCTTTGTCTTTTGGTTTTCATTTGCAGTAATATCTTTTTCTATTCCTTTATTTTCAGGCTATAAGTGTCTTTATAGGTGAAATGTGTTTCTTGTAGGCAACAGATCTTTGGGTTTTGTTTTTTAATCCATTCAGCCAGTCTGTGTCCTTTGATTGGAGAGTTTAGTTTATTTACATTCAATGTTATTATTGATAAGCGTATTAGTCAGTGTTCTCTAGAGGGACAGAACCAATGGAATATATATATATATGATTTATAGAAAATATATACAATTATATATAAATATAATTTATATAATTATATATAGTATATATTATACAATTATATAATACAATTATATAATTGTATATATTATAATTATATATATTTATATATTATATAAATATATAAAGTATATTATATATAATATATAAAGTATATTATATATAATATATAAAGTATATTATATATAATATATAAAGTATATTATATATAATATATAAAGTATATTATATATTATATAATATATAAAGTATATTATATATTATATAATATATAAAGTATATTATATATTATATAATATATAAAGTATATTATATATTATATAATATATAAAGTATATTATATATTATATAATATATAAAGTATATTATATATTATATAATATATAAAGTATATTATATATTATATATAAATATATATAAGTATATTATATATATTATATATATAAAATATATATATATATAAATTTTGCTTCCTGTTCCCAAGACATTGTGTTCTGCTGGCTTAGAGGTCTTAGTTCCAGAGGGAGAAACAATGCCACCAGGAGACACAACAATTATTCCATTAAATTGGAAGTTAAGATTGCCACCTGGACATTTTGGACTCCTCCTACCTTTAAGTCAACAGGCTAAGAAGGGAGTTACAATGTTGGTTGGGGTGATTGACCCAGACTATCAAGATGAAATCAGTCTAAGGTAACTTTAATTTCACAGCAAAGGTAAGGAAGAGTATGTATAGAATACAGGAGATCCATTAGGGCATCTCTTAGTATTACCATGCCCTGTGATTAAGGTCAATGGGAAACTACAGCAGCCCAATCCAGGCAGGACTACAAATGACCCAGACCCTTCAGGAATAAAGGTTTGGGTTATACCACCAGGGAAAAAAAAAAACAAAACACTGCTGGGGTGCTTGCTGATGGCAAAGGGAATACAGAATGGGCAATAGAAGAATGTAGTCATCAATACCAGCTATGACCCCATGACCAGCTGCCCATATATATATATATATGGGAGTTTATTAAGTATTAACTCACATGATCACAAGGTCCCAGAGTAGGCCATCTGCAGGCTGAGAATCAAGGAGAGCCAGTCTGATTTCCCATACTGAAGAAATTGGAGTCCAATTTTCGAGGGCAGGAAGCATCCAGCATGAGAGAAAGATGTAGACCAGGAGGCTAGGCCAGTCTCTCTTTTCAGATTTTTCTGTCTGCTTATATTCTAGCTGCACTGGCAGCTGATTAGATTGTGCCCACCCAGATTAAGTATGGCTCTGCCTTTCCTAGCCCACTGACTCTCCTTTGACAACACCCTCACAGACACACCCAGGATCAATACTTTGTATCCTTCAGTCCAATCAAGTCTACACTCAGTATTAACCATCACAAGTCCAACCGTTGTCAACTTGAACCCATACACATCTCCTGAGATCATACATAATCTTCAAATAAAGACAATAATAAGGTCATAATTTTGCCTAACACAATACAACTATCCTTCATACAACTTGAAATGCACCAATCCACACCACAACCCAAATACTATTACATAAAGTTAACAATACTTAAATTCTGATGTGAATTCAGTAAATCTTATGTCACATGATAAAGGAGAAAGGAAATAAAATGAAGATATTTTCTTAGTACAAGTGTATACATGCACAAACGTGTTTTTAATAGCAAAAGGAGGAAATACTCATGACAATTACAGTTCTCATTTCTGCAGCTGGTCACGTGGTCATAGCTGGTATTGATGACTACATTCCTCTGTTGTTCATTCTGTATTCCCTTTGCCAGCAGCAAGCAACCCAGCAGGTAGTGTTTTTTTGCTTGTTTGTTTTCCCTGGTGGCATAACCCAAACCTTTATTCCTGAAGGGTCTGGGTCATTTGTAGTCCTGCCTGGTTTGGGCTGTCATAGTTTCCCATTGACCTTAATCACAGGGCATGGTAATACTAAGAGATGCCCTAATGGATCTCCTGTATTCTGTACATACTCTTCCTTACCTTTGTTGTGAAATTAAAGTTACCTTAGACTGATTTCTTCTTGATAGTCTGGGTCAATCACTCTAGCCAACACTGTAACTCCCTTCTTAGCCTGTTGACTTAAAGGTAGGAAGAGTCCAGAATGTCCAGGTGGCAATCTTAACTTCCAATTTAATGGAATGATTGTTGTGTCTCCTGGTGGCATTGTTTCTCCCTCTGGAACTAAGACCTCTAGGACAGCAGAACATACTGTCTTGGGAACAAGAAGCAAAAATTTTGCTAGTGGCTCACTAGGGGTGATAGTGAGTAGTGTCATTTCCACCACTTCATTCCTAGACCCATGAATCAAGGCTATGAGACAAACAGCACCATATATTGGACACTGATTCAGAGCATACACAGCCTTCAGGAGAACTTTGCCCCAGCCCTGCAAAGTATTGTCACCTAGTTGGCATTGTAATTTTGACTTCAAAAGGCTATTCCACCATTCTATCAATTCAGCTGCTTCAGGGTGATGGGGAGCATGATGAGATCAGTGGATTCCAGGAGAATGAGCCCACTGCCACACTTCTTTAGCAGTGAAGTGAGTGCCTTGATCAGAGGCAATGCTATGTGGAATACCATGATGGTGGATAAGGCATTCCGTGAGTCCATGGATGGTAGTCTTGGCAGAAGCATTGCATGAAGGATAGGCAAACCCATATCTGGAGTAAGTGTCTGTTCCAGTGAGGACAAACCTCTGCCCTTTCCATGATGGAAAAGGTCCAATATAATCAACCTGCCACCAGGTAGCTGGCTAATCACACTGAGGAATGGTGCTATATCAAGGGCTCAGTGTTGGTCTCTCCTGCTGGCAAATTGGGCACTCAGCAGTGGCCATAGCCAGGTCAGCCTTGGTGAGTGGAAGTCTATGTTGCTGAGCCCATGCATAACCTCCATCCCTGCCACCATGGCCACTTTGTTCATGGGCCCATTGGGCAATGACAGGGTGGCTGGGAAAGAGGCTGAGTGGTATCCACAGAATGGGTCATCATATCAACTTGATTATTAAATTCCTCCTCTACTGAGGTCACCTATTGGTGAGCACTCACATGAAATACAAATATCTTCACAGCTTTTGACCACTCAGAGAGGTCCATCCACATACCTCTTCCCCAAATTTCTTTGTTACTGATTTTCCAAGCATGCTTCTTCCAAGTCCCTGACCATCCAGCCAAACCATTGGCTACAGCCCATGAATCAGTATATAATTGCACATCTAGCCATTTCTTCTTCCATGAAAAGCACACAACCAGGTACACTGCTCTAAGTTCTGCCCACTGGGAAGATTTCCCTTCACCACTGTCCTTCAGGGTTCTCCTAGAAAGGGGCTGCAGTGCTGCAGCTGTCCACTTTCGGGTGGTACCTGCATATCATGCAGAATCACCTGTGAACCAGGCCCTAGTCCTCTCTTCCTCTGTCAACTGATCATAGGGAACTCCCTATGAGGCCTTCAGTGCAGGCTGGGGGAGAGAAGGCAGGGTGGCAGCAGTAGAGACCGTGGGCATTTGAGCCACTTCCTCATGTAACTTACTTGTGCCTTCAGGACCTGCTCAAGCCCAATCACATATATACCACTTCCATTTGATGATAGAATGCTGCTGTTCATGACTCATTTTATGGCTAGATGGATCAGAAAGCACCCAGTTCATGATAGGCAGGTTGCATGGTGACTTGATGACCCATAGTCAAGCGTTCAGTTTCTACCAAAGCCCAGTAACAGGCCAAGAGCTGTCTCTCAAAAAAAAGAGTAGCAGAAGATGGCAGGGCCTTGCTCCAAAATCTTTGAGGCCTCCACTTTGATCCACCTATGGGGGCCTGCCAAAGGCTTCAAACAGCATCCCTATCTGTCACTGACACCTCAAGCACCATTGGATCTGCTGGGTCATATGCCAATTGGCAGAGCAGCTTGCACGGTAGCCTGGACCTGTTATAGAGCCATCTTCTGTTCTGGACCCCACTCAAAACTGGCAGTCTTTTGGGTCACTTAATAAATGAGCCAGAGTAACACACCCAAATGAGAAATGTGTTGCCTTCAAAATCCAAATAGGTCCACTAGGCATTGTTCCTCTTTCTTGGTTGTAGGAGGGGCCAAATGAAGCAACTTATCCTTCACCTTAGAAGGAATATCACAACAGGCCCACACCACTGGACCCCTGGAAATTTTACTGAGGTACAAGGTCCCTTAATTTTAGTCTATTTCCCATCCTCTGGCACACACATGTCTCACCTATAAGTCCAGTGTGTTTGCTACTTCTTGTTCATGGGATCCAATCAGCATAATGTCATCAATGTAATGGACTGGTGTGATATCTTGTGGAAGCAAAAAGTCATCAAGTTCTCTCCAAATAAGATTATAACACAAAGCCAGAGAGTTGATATACCCCTGAGATAGGACAGTAAAGGTATATTTCTGGCCTTAACAACTGAAGGCAAATTGCTTCTGATGCACATTATGGACAAAATAAAGAAAAAGGCATTTGCCAAGTCAATGGCTGCATATCAGATACCAGGAGATATGTTAATTTGCTCAAGAAATGAAATCACATCCAGTACAGCAGCTGCAATTGGCGTCACCATTTGGTTAAGCTTATGATAATTCACTGTCATTCTCCAAGATCCATCTGTTTTCTGCACAGGCCAAAAGGGAAAGTTGAATGGGGATGTAGTGGGAATCACCACCTCTGCATCTTTCAAGTCCTTTTTGGTGGCAGTAATCTCTGCAGTCCCTCCGGGGATGCAATATTATTTTTGAATTACTATTTTTCTAGGTAGAGACAGCTCTATTGGCTTCCATTTGGCATTTCCCACCACAATAGCCCTCACCCCTACCAGTCAGAGCCAATGTGGGGGTTCTGCCAGCTGCTAAGTATGTCTATGCCAATTATGCATTCTGGCACTGGGGAAATGACCATAGGATGAGTCCGGGGACCCACTGTAAGTTGGACCTGAGCTAAAACTCCATTAATTACCTGACCTCCCTAAGCCCCTACTTTAACTGGAGGACCACAATGACGTTTTGGGTCCCCTGGAATCAACATCAGCTCAGAGCCAGTGTCCAGTAGTCTCTGAAATGTCTGATCCTTTCCCTTTCCCCAGTGCACAGTTACTCTGGTAAAAAGCTGGAGGTTTCCTTGGGTAAGGATGGGAGAAAGATTCACTGCATAAACTGTGAGTAATGTAGTTAGGTCCTTGATCAAGGACACCCAGCCTCCCCTTCATTATCTGGGTCTGTAAACTGGCTCAAGTCTGGAAGTTGATTGAGGGGCCATGATTCTCTGTTTCTATAATTCAAATTAGTCTTATGTCCATTCAACCTAGAAGTTTTATGCTTGTATAAATTAAGTAGGAATGCAATAGGCTTCCTATCAATTTCACTTCTAGGAACACCATGAGTAACTAGCCAATACCAGAGGGCTACAAAAGTCAGACTATTCTGATTGCCACTTTGTCTTTGCTGTTTATTACAGTAGCTATGCCCACCTTGCCTTTGGTGATTCAGTGCCCCCACTTGGCCCCTGTCACCTCAGGATCCAATTATTCCCATTGTATTTAAATGTTGTAGTTGAGCGACTGTGGTTCCCACTGTTACATCTGACATACAGAGAAAAGCAATTACAGGACTCTTCAAAGATGCAGGTGCTGCCCTCACAAATCTATTTTGCAAGGCATTGGTCAAGGGCATACCTTCTGGACCCTCCGAACTGGAATGAGTAGGTCTAAACTGACTAATCCACTCCACCATCCCAACCTTCCTAAGCCTTTGGATCTCTTCCTATACACTAAATAAAGAGAGATCAGACATTTACAGCTCACTCACAGTGGGCCATCTTTTAATCTGTATTTCAGCTAACCAAGCAAATAAACTAATAGAACTTTTTGTAACTCCCTGAGCTGCAACGTTATATGCAGAGTCCCTACTTAGTGGGCACAAATCAATAAATTCAGCCTGATCCAACTCTATGTTCCTTCCACCAAAGAGGCAGTCTTTTGGTTAAATCTTCTTGGTGTTCTATAACCTTCATGTACTTAAATATTGGTATCTTTTTCTAGGTTTGGGAAGTTCTCTGTTAATCTCTTTGAATAAACTTTATACCCCATCTTTTTCTCTACTTCCTCTTTAAGGACAATAACTCTTAGATTTACCATTTTGAGACTATTTCTAGATCTCATAGGTGTGCTTCAGTGTTTTTTATTCTTTTTTCTTTTGTCTCTTCTGAGTATATATTTTTAAGTGGCCTGTCTTCAAGATCACTAGTTATTTCTTCCACTTAATACATTTTGCTATTATGTGACTCTGATGCATTCTTTAGTGTGTCAATTGCATTTTTTAGCTCTAGAATTTCTGCATGATTGTTTTGAATTATTTCAATATCTTTGTTAAATTTATTTGATAGAATTCTGCATTCCTTCTCTGTGTTATGTTGAATTTCTTTAAGTTTCTTCAAGTAAGCTATTTGAATTCTTTGTATAAAAGATCCAATTCTCTGTTTCTACAGAATTGGTCTCTGGTGACTTATTTAGTTAATTTGGTTTGGTCATGTTTTCCTGCATGATCTTGATGCTTGTAGATGTTCTTTGGTGTCTGCACATTGAAGAAGTAGGTATTCATTGTAGTCTTCACAATCTGGAATTGTTTGTGCCTGTCTTTCTTGAGAAGGCTTCCCAGGTATTCAAGGGGACCTAGGCCCCAAACCCAATATAACTGGTTTTTTTGAGACTCGTAGAGGTACTGCCTTGGTGGTCTTAGATAAGATCCAGAAGAATTCTCTGGATTACTATGTGGACACTCTTGTTCTTTTCCCTTACTTTCTCCCAAACAAATGGAGTCTCTCTCTGTGCTGAGCTGCCTGTAACTGGGTGTGTGGTGATGTGAGCACCCCTGTGGCTACCACAACTGGGACTGTGCTGTGTCAGACCCGGAGCCAGCATAACATTAGGTCTTGCCTAAAGGCCCACTGTAATCACTACCTCACTACCACCTATGTTCACACAAGGCCCTAGGGCTCTATGATCAGTAGCTGGTGAAGACAGCCAAATCTGTGTCCTTTCCTTTAGGTTGGTGAGTTTCCCTAGGCCCTGAGCAGGTCTAAAGATGCTGTCTGGGAGCCAGAGTTTGGAGCCAAAAATAACCTCAGAAATTTGCCTAATGTTTTATTCTACTGAGGCTAAGCTGGCACTGGAACCACAATATAAAGTCTTTCTTGTTCTTCCTTCCCCTGGCCATAAGCAGAGAGCCTCGCTCTGTGCCTGCTGCCACCACTGGCCCATGGGGGGATTCTGCCAAGCCACCACCAATGTTTACTTAAAGCCCAAGGGCTCTTCAGTCAGCTTTTGGTGAATGCTGCTTAGCTTGGGACTCACCTTTAATGGCAGTGGGCAGCCCTCTGACCCAGGGCAGGTCTAGAAATGCCATCCAAGAGCCAAGGCCTGGAATCCTGGACCCCAAGAGCCTGTGTTGTACTCTACCCTACTGTGGCAGAGCTGCTATCTATGGTGTAAGACAAGTCTCCTTTACTTTTCCCTCTGCTTTCCTCAAGGGCCACAATGTACTACCTGGGTATTGCTGCTGTTTATTCAGGGCCAACACTTCAGTTAGCAGATGATGAATCCTCCCAGGACTGGGTCCTTCCCTTCAAGGAAATGGGTTCCCTTCTGGCCCAGGATGCGTCTAGAAATGTTGTCTAGGAGCTAGGACCTGGAAAGGGGGTCTCGCAGCTCTGACCAGTGCCCTGTCCTGCTGTGGCTGAGCTGACATCCAAGATGCAAGACAAAGTCCTTCCCATTCTTCCCTCTCCTCTCCTCAAGTGGAAGGAAGGGGACTCTTTTAGAGACATGAGATGTGCAGTCTGGGCTTAGAGGAGAGGTGGTGTCAGCACTTCCCCAGTTGTTCTGGTCGATGTCTCAGTATGTCATGTGTTTCCCTAGTCTACTGGCTTCTGAGCCCAGCTCAGCCCTAGGACTCACCTAGGAGTTGCAGCCCTTGTTGCCTAGGCTGCCTTTCAAGTTTATTTAGGGCCCCAGAACACTCCAGCCCGAGATAGTGAGGCTTACTGGAACTCAAGTTCCAGTTTTTGGGATGGGCCATACTCCTCTGGCTATGGCTGGTTTAAATACTCCCTCCATGGGCAGGTGTCAACTCAGTTCAGTCTGGCTTTGCTTTCTGCTATAACAGGGCAACACAGGGTTCAGTACCATATCTCACAATTGCTGCACCTTCCCTCTCCCAGAGCACACATTTTTTTCTCTATGCCACACAGCTACTTCTGAGGAAGTGGACAGGTTGCCATTGGCTATTCAAGACTATTTTTTCTACCTTTTCCATGCCCCTTTCAGTGATATGGAGTTAAAACCAGGTACTTTGAGTACTCAACTGATTTTCGGTTCTTATTGAAGTACTTTTTTTTATATCGATATTTGTTAAATTTGTGCCCTTGCAGGAGGGATGATTGGTGGAGCCCTCTATTTAGCCATCTAGCTCCTCCCCTCCTTCAATATTATTTTCTATATTGAAATTTATAACTGAGTTTATAACAGTTTCCAGATCATGTTGGATATTTAATTAAAAGAATAAACTTATAAAGAGTCTTGAGTTTATAGTTTGGATGAAGAAAAATTAACTGCTTTTCTGTTTGAGTCCTCTTATGATACTGATATAAAAATGGCTTCATTTAAATTATTTTCTAAATTTTATTTCAGTTAATGAAGCCAATGTTTTAACAGCTATTGCTTTATTTATATGCATAACCAATCTGGGAACTAAAAATAAATTGATTTAGAAGAAAAATGGTTTGATCTAATTGGTGATATGCAAGTAACCCTTACAGGGTTTGTGAAGTGATTGTCTTCAGATAGATATGTTAAATTGTTGATAAAACTACTAAATCTTGAAGTAGGTACTGGTAGTTCTTTAGCAGATTTGTGTGTTCTGATTTTTCCAATTTCTGCTATTAGAATTGCCCCCCTATTGGATGGTAAACAGACAAACAAATTACTTACTTATCATCAACTGTCCAGAGAAATGTAAATTCACTACTTAATTTTTCATTAAACATGTACTTTTTATTTTATTTTATTATTATTATACTTTAAGTTTTAGGGTACATGTGCACAATGTGCAGGTTAGTTATATATGTATACATGTGCCATGCTGGTGTGCTGCACCCATTAACTCGTCATTTAGCATTAGGTGTATCTCCTAATGCTATCCCTCCCCCCTCCCCCGACCCCACAACAGTCCCCAGAGTGTGATGTTCCCCTTCCTGTGTCCATGTGTTCTCATTGTTCAATTCCCACCTATGACTGAGAACATGTGGTGTTTGGTTTTTTGTCCTTGCAATAGTTTACTGAGAATGATGATTTCCGGTTTCATCCATGTCCCTACAAAGGATGTGAACTCATCCTTTTTTATGGCTGCATAGTATTCCATGGTGTATATGTGCCACATTTTCTTAATTCAGTCTATCATTGTTGGACATTTGGGTTGGTTCCAAGTCTTTGCTATTGTGAATAGTGCCGCAATAAACGTACCTGTGCACGTGTCTTTATAGCAGCATGATTTATAGTCCTTTGGGTATATACCCAGTAATGGGATTGCTGGGTCAAATGGTATTTCTAGTTCTAGATCCCTGAGAAATCGCCACACTGATTTCCACAATGGTTGAGCTAGTTTACAGTCCCACCAATAGTGTAAAAGTGTTCCTGTTTCTCCACATCCTCTCCAGCACCTGTTGTTTCCTGACTTTTTAATGATTGCCATTCTAACTGGTGTGAGATGGTATCTCATTGTGGTTTTGATTTGCATTTTTCTGATGGCCAGTGGTGGTGAGCATTTTTTCATGTGTGTTTTGGCTGCATAAATGTCTTCTTTTGAGAAGTATCTGTTCATGTCCTTTGCCCACTTTTTGATGGGGTTGTTTGTTTTTTTCTTGTAAATTTGTTTGACTTCATTGTAGTTTCTGGATATTAGCCCTTTGTCAGATGAGTAGGTTGCAAAAATTTTCTCCCATTCTGTAGGTTGCCTGTTCACTCTGATGGTAGTTTCTTTTGCTGTGCAGAAGCTCTTTAGTTTAATTAGATACCATTTGTCAATTTTGTCTTTTGTTCCCATTGCTTTTGGTGTTTTAGCCATGAAGTCCTTGCCCATGCCTATGTCCTGAATGGTAATGCCTAGGTTTTCTTCTAGGGTTTTTATGGTTTTAGGTCTAATGCTTAAACATGTACTTTTAAATCTAATTGCTATTGAAAGGATTTACTGCAAACTAAAAGATTATTACCAAGCAATAAAATATATGTAATAAATGATAAATGACCTTGATGACAGCAATAGGCTAATCTTTATACACTCTAGGGTAGGGTTCCTTAATCTCTATGTAAAACACACACTTTTCTCATAACCTAACCCAAAATTTATCATTTTTCTCAAAGACCTCACCAACTGAATGATTGGTGGTTTAGTGCAACTCTCAGAACATGACACAACTGCTGATACAAATTCATCTGGCAGGATACTAGAAGAAGGAGTTAACTATTTAGGCATTATCACCATGCTTCCAGGACATGAAGAGGTTGGTTGTGTTTGGAATAGCTTCAGTAATGGCAAAGTAGATTGAATTGGATTAACCCTACCAGGGATAATAATTATAGACCAGACAATATGAAAAAGCAAATAAACCAACAAAACAGCTACTTGAAGGCCACTGAAGAGCAAACAAAAGTAAAGCAAACGATATGACTTTTGAGGAAAAGCAACTCATATGATACACAAAATTATTCCAGGATGGATAATAAACCTAAATAAAAAGCTAAAACAATGAAAATTGTAGAAAAAAACACAGAAGATATTCTTGATCTTGAGGTGGAGGAAAGTTTCTTAGACAGGACTTGGAAAGCACTGACTCTAAGAAGAAAGAAACATTATAAACTGAACTTTATCAAAATTTAAAATTTCTGCTCACCAAGACACCTTTAAGAAAATGAGAAGATAAGTCACGTAAGTGGTAAGGAATATTTATAATACACATACCTGACAAAGGACTTGTCTCCAGAATATATAAATAACTCTTATAAATTCAAGTAAGTTTTCAGGCAAAGAAAAATCATTAGAGGTAAAGGGGGTGAATATAATATTAAATATTTCTATATATGTACTAAATGACCATAATAATTCTAAACATGTATGCTCCTTAAATCTAGCTGGAAAATATACAAAACAAACCTTGACTAACATAAAAAGAGAAATTGACAAATCCACAGTAACTAGCTGTATAACTTTTTTTCTTAGTTTCCTCTTCTGCAAAGGTAAGATGATAATACATACTTTATGTAGGAGTGACTTAAAACATTTAAATTTGGCACATAGTACGCTGAGTACAATAGCTATCAGTCATAAACATACATTATTATTAGGTGACTATATACCTACACTGAAATAGTGCTTTGGCCATGACTTTAATGGTAATGAATCAGGAATATAGTACATCCAGAAAAAGGAAGAGGAATTTTACCAATCTATACATAAGGCTGCCCTGGAAAGGACTAAGGTAACATCTATGGTGTGTGATAAAGTTATGGAAAGCGGCTAAATATGTGGATTCATGAGATGACAACCAATAAAAGAGTATACATTGGAGATATCCCTACACCTTCCTCTCACCTTTGCTATGAAACTAAAACTACCTTTTTTAAAAAAAAGCCGTTAGAAAAGTGTAGTGGGCTGTATAATTGTGTGCCTAAAATACAAAGAAATTTATAGTCATATTACCGAGAATCAGGGAAATTTAAACCCTTGTATAAGTATTTCAGCCACTTTTATAAATATTTCTTGTCACCGTTGATCTGAAAAATTCATAGAGTGCAACTAACAGACTTCAGGGTTGGTCTGCAAACCCTGGAGCCACCCTGAAACAGCCCAGAGAACCATGCACAACTAGGCAGAGAGAAAGCGACAGAAGATAGACTGGGGTGATTGTCTTAGGTAACGACATGTTAGGATGATGTGAAACAATGTCGAGAGAGAAACACAGATATTCCAAGGATATTAAGAACTTTTTTACTGTCCTAGATCTGCAAATTTCAAGGTTAAAAGATACATTTACAAAATTGAGATTAGGTCCTTTGGGTTGGAACAGGATTAAAATTCAGATATAATGAAAACGGCTTCTATCAAGCTCCTAGGATAACACTCCCTCTTTTGAGTGTTAAATACTTTAAATTATACAAAATTTGGATTGGTTGTTTTTTAAAATGTTAAACGTTCCTGATATTTAAAGTAATTGTAGCATTTTCCAATGTTGCCAAGACAAAATACAGGATGCCCAGTTAAATTTGAATTTTAGATAAATAACAAATAATTTTAAAATATAAGTATGTTCCATGCTAAAAATATTTGTATAAAATAGAGGAGTTTTTGTTTAAAAAAAACGAGCAGACAGGATAAGTAATTGTGTGTCTACTGTAGAAATACAAATTTCAGCTGCCAAGAGTCAACCTTAGTTTTTGTTTTAAGCAAACACAACTGCCTTTCAGTCTTTTCAGTATGTCCCATGCAATATTTGAAATATACTTATACAAAAATTATTTGAAGTTTTTCTGAAATTCAAACTTAACTGGTGTCCTATATTTTTATTTGCTAAACTATTCAATCCTATTTATATTATCAAATCTGTCAAATATTATTTCTATAAATTTGATCTCTGAGGAAATCGCTATAATTTTTATTCCTAAAGCCTGTAAATACTTTAGTTAAATAAAAATATATGAGGATCCAATATAATTGTTGTTATTATTATTATTATTATTATTATTATTATTATTATTATTTGAGACAGGGTCTCATGCTGTTGCCCAGGCTGGAGTGCAGTGGCATGATGACAACTCACTGCAGCCCTGACTAACTGGGCTCAAGCGGTTCTCCCACTTCAAACTCCTAAGTAACTGGGATCACAGGTGTGCACTATCATCCCCAGCTAATATATATGCTTCTTTTATAGAAATGAGGTCTTGCTATGTTGATCAGGTTGATCTCAAACTCCTGGATCAAGAGATCCTTGCACCTCAGCCTCCCAAAGTGCTGGGATTATAGGCATGAGCCACCGCACTCAGCTTTATTGCCCTAATTTCTGGAGATATTAAAATATAACTTTCAAGTTTGCTTGCAACCTCCTTCCTTTCCTGCCTAGAATCTCTAGAATCTGCCTTTCTCCCTGTCCCCTATCTACTACATATGCATATTTGTGTACTCACACACAGACACACACACACACCACACACACACACACACACAGAGAGAGAGAGAGAGATAGAGAGAGAGAAAATCATATTTGGTGACTTTTTTCATTAAATTCTTAACAGAATTTTATATATTTACATGCCATGCATTCTTGAAAATAAATAATGAAGGACTGAATGGATGATTACTAAGCAATTTCAGCCCAGTTGTTCTCTCTCCTTAATATCTGTGTAATCAATCACCCAACATGTTCTTTCTGCCCACTGCACAGACCAAACCAGTTCACTGAGATCACAATATTGCAGTAGAAAAAGTTTTATTGTCACAAGGCTGGGACATGCAGGAGAACTAGAGTTATCACTTGAATTAGTCTCCCTGAAGGTGTGGAGGTTAGGGTTTTTATGGACAATTTTTGGTGGGCAGTGGGCTAGGGAATGGGTGCTGCTGCTTGGTTGGGGAATTACATCATAGGGTTGTAGAAAATGGTCCTCATGCACTGAGTCTGCCTCTGGGTGGGGCCACAGGACCAGCTGAACCATGAGTCACAAGCCCGGGTGGGATAGATCTCAGAAACATGTCAAAAACCAATCTTAAATTCTACTATAGTGACATTATCTATAGAAGCAATTGGAAAAGTCACAAATCTTGTGACTGCTGGCCACATGATTCCTTAGCAGTATAGAGTTATAGAAACGACACCCATCTTGTGACCTCCGGCCTCTTGGCTCATGTGTCCTGAGCAGTAAGGGATTATAGAAACTAAACCTACATTTTAGCAGAGTTCAACCCCTCTCATAATTTATTCTTGTGGCCTTTCATTAGTCTTACAAAGATGTTTTCAGTCCCTGAGCAAGGAGGGGATTCATTTTAGGGGGAAACTATTATCATCCTTGCTTTCAAGTTAAACTATAAACTAAATTCTTCCCAAAGTTAGATTGGCCTATTCCTAGATATGACCAAGGACAGCTTACTTGTCAGAAGCAAAACAGAGTAAACTACATCATATTTCTTTTACTGTCATAACTTGGCAAAGTCAGTTTCACCTATTTTTATGAAAGTTGCTAATAACTTAAAATATTTTTAATTCTGCATTATTCTTGCTGTGTTTTTGTTCATCTCTTTGCTATAATCACATTGCCTCTCGCTGCTTGGTCATAGGCATGGATTTCAGATAACCAGGCCCTATTCATCCCCAGTAGAAATAGATAAAAGCACCATTGTTTCTCTTTGTCTCTAAGAAAGAAATATCTAGCCAAAGACAAAGGGAAACCTTGTCCATTAGCAACTGAGGTAGAAGACTTTAAAAAATGAAACAAAAGTTCCAGAGATATTAAACAAAGAGTCTTTTGAAAAGAAGAAAAAGATATGTTTGCTTGGAACAAGAATTAATGATAGCCCCTGGCAGTTGGATTTCAAACTTAAATAATAGACCCACAATTACTTATTTTACAGTCTTATCTGTTCATCTCTAAAATGAAAACTCTCTTGTTTTACATGAATATCTATCAGCATTTCTTTCTAGCCAAACTTTATCTTGATTTTTATTTTATGCTGTGATACTTAGCTGTGCTCCTAGAAGTTTGCTTTGGACAAATGGGGTGTTTTTTAGCAACAATGACAACAAAATTAACACAAGCATATTTTTTCTCATTTAAGCCCCAGATTATTATTTTACAATAAGTACTTTTTTCCTTCACTCAATATCTTCTCCATCTTTGGAAACATAAACTAAGAACACTGGGGATTAGAGATTAAAAAAAAAAGTTTCTGAAATTCCCTCCCTGTTGAAAGAGGGACCTTGCTTTCCTCACTTTGAATTCATAGCCAATGACTGTGTGGCATTCTTCTACAGGGGTTGAGAGTTGCAGCATAAGAGACCAAAGACCAATCAGTGACCCACATAGGGATGCTTTGCCTGAAAATATGAGTATAGATCCCTGAAGAACAGTGATTTGATTAGGGATGAGGCCCATCTACCTCCCAAGTTACTGGGTAAATTCTTAGGAAGTATTTAACAGCTGATTCCTATGAATCAACTCTGCTCTCTCCAGGATAAAACTAAGTTAAATGCGGAATTGCCTAAATCAATATGCCAGTCAAAAAGTCACTAGATGAGAAGATTTAGAATGTCCCTAACACAAAGAAATGATAAATGTTTAAGGGATTAAAATGGCCGATAGGAGGCAGGACTAGCTTGCAGCTTCTGCTCAGACAGGCAGGAGTGTATAGAGACTCACATGGTGAACTTTTGCTCGAAGAACTACTGCGGGAACATATCAGGAAAGATGAGAGAATACACAGATCTTTTGAAGGAAATGGATCACTGCTGCAGGCTCCCTGAGATGCTGAAAAACTGTCAGTCTGCTTGCTTTCTCAATGGGGAGGCTCATGGTCTGGGGAAAGTTCTCAACCCTGGTCACCAGCTGCCTGGAAATAGACTCCATGCCATTGGAGAGGCACGGTGGGAGTGACAGTGGCCTTTAGGACTGCGGGCTACATGGGATCGGGGTGAGGTCTGTGACTGCTGGCTTTCCCCCACTTCCCTGGCAACCTGTATGACTCAGCAGAGGCAGCCATAATCCCCCTGGGAACATAACCCCATCAGACTGGGAACCACATCCCTATTCCCCACAGCAGCTGCAGCAAGCCCCACCCAAGGACAAGCTGAGCTCAGACACACGTATCCCTGCCTCCATCTGGTGGTCTTTCTCTACCCACCCTGGTAGCCAAAGACAAAGGTCGCAATCTCATGGGAGCTCTACAGCCCTGCCTACCACCTGAGAAACCTGAATACTTAACCAGGTGTCCCTAGAGCAAGTTTGCATCCTCCCTGTAGGACTGCAGCTGATGCGTTCTTGAAAGTGCCACCTCCTGGCTGGAGGCCAAACCAACACAAAAGTAGTGCACTAAACAAAAACACAACCAAGGACCCACACAGAGTCACTTCACTTCACTCCCCTGCTACCTCCACTGGAGCAGGTGCTGGTATCCATGGCTGCAAGACCTGAAGACGGATCACACCACAGGACTCTTTGTAGACACTCCCCAGTACCAGCCTAGAGCAGGGTAGCTCCACTGGGTGGCTAGACCCAGAAGAGCAGAAACAATCACTACAGTTCGGCTCTTAGGAAGCACCATTCCTAGGGTATGGGTGAGAACACCACATCAAGGGAGCATCTCATGGAACAAAAGAATCTGAACAGCAGCCCTTGAATCCCAGATCTTCCCTCTGACTTAGTCTACCAAAATGAGAAGGAACCAGAAAAACAATTCTGGTAATATAACAAAACAAGGTTCTTTAACACCACTAGAAGATCATATCAGCTTACCAGCAATGGATCTAAACCAAGATGAAATCTCTGAATTGCCAGAAAAAAAAAAATTCAGAAGGTTGTCTATTAAGCTAATCAAGGAGGCACCAGAGAAAGTTGAAGTTCAACTTAAAGAAATATAAAACCTGATATGGGATATGAAAGGAAAATTTTTCAGTGAAATAGATACCATAAATAAAAAACAATCACAATTTCTGGAAATCAAGGACACACTTAGAGAAATGCAAAATGCACTGGAAAGTCTCAGCAATAGAATCAAACAAGCAGAAGGAAAAACTTCAGAGCTTGAAGAGAAGGCTTTTCAATTAACCCAATCCATTAAAGATGAAGAAAAAATAATGAAAAAAAGAATAAAGCCTCCAAGAAGCTTGGGACTGTGTTAAACATTCCAAACCTAAGAATAATTGGTGTTCCTGAGGGAGAAGGGAAATCTAAAAGTCTGGAAAACATGTTTGAGGGAATAATGGAGGAAAACTTCCCTGGCCTTGCTACAGATCTAAACATCCAAATACAAGAAGCTCAGAGAATGCCTGGGAAATTCATCTCAAAAAGATCATTGCCCAGGCACACAGTCATCAGGTTATCTAAAGTCAAGACGAAGGAAAGAATCTTAAGAGCTGTGAGTCAAAAGCGTCAGGTAACCTATAAAGGAAAACTTATCAGAGTAACAGCAGATTTCTCATTAGAAACCCTACAAGCTAGAAGAGACTGGGGTTCTATCTTTAGCCTCCTTAAACAAAATAATTATCAGCCAGGAATTTTGTATCCAGCAAAATTAAGCTTCATAAATGAAGGAAAGATACAGTCTCTTTCAGACAAACGAATGCTGAGAGAATTCGCCACTACCAAGCTAGCACTACAAGAATGGTTAAAAGGAGCTCTAGATGTTGAAACAAATTCTGGAAATACACCAAAATAAATCCTCCTTAAAGCATAAATCTCACAGGACCTATATAACAATAACACAATTAAAAAAAGGGTATTTAGGCAACAAATGGCATGATAAATAGAACAGTACCTCACATCTCAATACTAACATGGAATGTAAATGGCCTAAATGCTCCAATTAAAAGATACAAAATGGCAGAATGGATAAGAATTCACCAACCAAGTTTCTGCTGTCTTCAGGAGACTCACCTAACACATAAGGACTCACATAAACTTAAGGTAAAGGGGTGGAAAAAGATATTTCATGCAAATGAACACCATGGGAAATTCATCTCAAAAAGATCATTGCCCAGGCACACAGTCATCAGGTTATCTAAAGTCAAGACAAAGGAAAGAATCTTAAGAGTTGTGAGTCAAAAGCATCAGGTAACCTATAAAAGAAAACCTATCAGAGTAACAGCAGATATCTCATTAGAAACCCTACAAGCTAGAAGGGACTGGGGTAGCTATTCTTATATCAGACAAAACAAACTTTAAAGCAACAGCAGTTAAAAAAGACAAAGAGGGACTTTATATGATGATAAAAGGACTAGTCCAACAGGAAAATATCACAATCCTAAATACATAAGCATCTAACACTGGAGCTCCCAAATTTATAAAACAATTAGTACTAGACCTAAAAAATGAGATAGATGGCAACGAAATAACAGTAGGAAAGTTTAGTCCTCCACTGACAGCACTAGACAGGTCATCAAGACAGAACGTCAACAAAGAAACAATGGACTTAAACTATACCCTACAACAAATGGACTCAACAAGATATTTACAGAACATTCTACCCACCAACTTCAGAATATTAATTCTATTCATCAGCACATGGAACATTCTCCAAGATAGACCATATGATAGGCCACAAAACAAGTCTCAGTAAATTTAAGAAAATAGAGATTATGTTAAGTACTCCCTCAGATCACAATGAAATAAAATTGGAAATCAACTCCAAAAGGAACCCCTAAAACCATGAAAATACATGAAAATTAAATAACCCTACTCCTGAATGATTGTTGGGTCAGCAATGAAATCAAGATGGAAATTTAAAATTCTTTGAACTCAATGATAATAGTGACACAACCTATCAAAACCACTGGGATAAAGCAAAAGCAATGCCAAGAGGAAAGTTCATAGCATTAAATGCCTACATCAAAATGTCTGAAAGGGTACAAATAGATAATCTAAGGTCACAACTCATGGAACTGGAGAAACAAGAACAATCAAAACCCAATCCCAGCAGAAGAAAAGAAATAACGAAGATCGGAGCAGAACTAAATGAAACAAACAAACAAAAAGGAAACAATACAAAAGATAAATGAAACAAAAAGCTGTTTCTTTGAAAAGATAATTAAATAGACCATTAGCAAGATTAACCAAGAAGAGAGCAGATCCAAATAAGCTCAATTAGTAACTAAATGGGAGATATTACAACTGATAAAAAAACAAAAGATTATTCAAGGCTACTATGAACACCTTTATGCACATAAACTAGAAAACCTAGAGGAGATGGATAAATTCCAGGAAATATACAACCCTCCTAGATTAAACCAGGAAGATATACAATCTCTGAACAGACTAATAACAAGCAGTGAGATTGAAATGGTAATAAAAAAAATTGGCAACCAAAAATGTCCAGGACCAGACAGATTTACACCTGAATTCTAATCAGATGTTCAAAAAAGAATGGGTATCAATCCTATTGACACTATTCCAAAAAATACAGAAAGAGGAAATCCTCCCTAAATCATTCTATGAAGCCAGTATCACCCTAATACCAAAACCAGGGAAAGACGGAACAATAACAACAACAGCAAAACAAACTACAGACCAATATCCCTGATGAACATGGATGCCAAAATCCTCAACAAAATACTAGTGAACAAAATCCAACAGCATATCAAAAAGATAATCCACCATGATCCAGTGGGTTTCATACCAGTTATACAGGAATGGTTTAACATATGTAAGTCAATGAATGTGATACACCACATAAACAGAATTAAAAACAAAAATCCCATGACCATCTCAATAGACTCAGAAAAAGCATTTGACAAAATCCAGCATCCTTTATGATTAAAACCCTCAGCAAAATCAGCATACAAGGGACATATCTTAAGGTAATAAAAGCCATCTATGACAAACCCACAGCCAACATTGAACTGAGAGGTGAAAAGTCGAAAGCATTCCTCCTGAGAACTGGAACAAGACAAAGATGTCCACTTTCAGCATTTCTATTTAACATAGTACTGGAAGTCCTAGCCAGAGCAATCAGACAAGAGAAAGAAATAAAGGGCATCTAAATTGGTAAAGAGGAAGTCAAAAGTCACTGTTTGCTGATGATACGATCATACACCTAGTAAACCCTAAAACCTCAGCCAAAAAGCCCCTAGAACTGGTAAATGCATTCAGTAAACTCTCAGGATACAAAATTAATGTACACAAATTAGTAGCTCTGCTATATACCAACAGTGACCAAGCTGAGAATCAAATCAAGAACTCAACCCCTTTCACAATAGCTGCAAAAAATTTAAATACTTAGGAATATACCTAACCAAGGAGGTGAAAGACCTCTACAAGGAAAACTACAAAACACTGCTGAAGGAAATCATAGACAACACAAACAAATGGAAACACATCCCATGCATGCCCATGGATGGGTAGAAACAATATCATGAAAATGACCGTACCACCAAAAGCAATCTACAAATTCAATGCAATTCCCATCCAAATACCACCATCATTCTTCACAGAACTTGAAAAAACAATCCTAAAATTCATATGGCACCAAAAAAGAGCTTATATATCCACAATAAGACTAAGCAAAGTGAACAAATCTGGAGACATCACATTACCCGACTTTAAACTATACTATAAGGCCATAGTCACTAAAATGTCATGGTACTGGTATAAAAACAGGCACATAGACCAATGGAACACCATAGAGAACTCAGAAATAAAGCCAAATACTTACAGCCAAATGATCTTCAACAAAGCAAACAAAAACATAAAGTGGGGAAAGGACACCCTATTCAACAAATTGTTGGGGGATAATTGGCAAGGCACACGCAGAAGAATGAAACTGGATCCTCATCTTTCACTTTATACAAAAATCAACTCAAGGTGAATCAACGGCTTAAATCTAAGACCTGGAACTGTAACTATTCTAGAAGATAACATCAGAAAAATCCTTCCAGATATTGGCTTAGGCAAAGACTTCATGACCAAGAACCCAAAAGCAAATACAACAAATCAAAGATAAATAGATGGGACTTAATTAAACTAGAAAGTTTCTGCACAGCAAAAGAAATAATCAGCAGAGTTAACAGACAAGCCACAGAGTGTGAGAAAATCTTTGCAATGTATACATCTGACAAGGGACTAATATCCAGAATCTACAAATAACTCAAATCAGCAAGAAATAAATAACCCCATCAAAAAGTGGGCTAAAGACGTGAATAGACAGTTATCAAAAGAAGATATACAAATGGCCAACAAGCAAATGGAAAAATGCTCAACATCAGTAATTATCAGGGAAATGCAAATCAAAACCACAATGTGATACCACCTCACTCTTGCAAGAATGGCCATAATAAAAAAATCAAAACATAACTGATATTTGAGGGGATGTAGTGAAAAGGAAATACTTTTACACTGTTGGTGAGAATGTGAACTAGTACAATCACTGCGGAAAACACTGGGGATTCCTTAAAGAACTAAAAGTAGATCTGCTGTTTGATCCAGCAATCCCACTACTAGGTATCTACCCAGAGGAAAATAAGTCATTATACAAAAAAGATACTTCACATGCATGTTTATAGCAGCTTAATTTGCAATTGCAAAAATATGGAACCAGCCCAAGTGCTCAGCAATCAATGAGTGGACAAAGAATATATATGCAGCAACTTGAATGGATTTGGACACTATTATTGTAAATGAAGTAACTCAGGAATGAAAAACCAAACATATGTTCTCACTCATAAGTGGGAGCTAGGCTATGAGGACACAAAGGCATAAGAATGAAACATTGGACTTGGGGGACTCGGGGGAAGGAATGGGGGTTGGCAAGGAATAAAAGACTACACATTAGGTACAGTGTATACTGCTCGGGTGATGGGTGCCCCAAAATCTCAGAAATCACCACTGAAGAACTTATTTATGTAACTAAACACCACCTGTTCCCCAAAAACCTACTGAAATAAAAAAAAATGTTTGAAAAGTAAAGAGAAATGTAAAAAGGTATGTTATATATGCATGAAGTACATGTATGCATTGTTTTATTAATCAGATAAAGGAAGAAATTTAAATAATAAGAAAACCTCAGTTGGCACGTGTACTGATACCCAGGCACAAAGCACAGACAGAAATTTTAGTAGCCACGGTGCACTTCCAAGGAGCCTTTGTCAATGACCCTCAACTTCAAAGAAGTCATGCTTGAGGGGCCATCAAGGAAGTGATACATTGATATAGGGGGCAAGGATCAGGCATGGTTTAGAATGAAAATAAAAAATATCCTGTTCTTTTAACCAGCAAAAGACATTCAGACTTCCCTGACATCTATATCCAATGCCCATCCTTACTCCTTCTTTTCTGATACCTTGTATCCTAGCTTATCACTCAAGAGAAATTCAGTGAGCACTTACTGTATACTCACATGTATCCATGTCAGTGCCGCCCATCAGACCGTGAACAAATATAAAATCTAGAAAAAATAACGTTTGAGGTGATGGATATCTTAAATTTCCCAGATTTATCGTGACAGATACCCCACCAGGTTACTTAAGTGGGTTATGTCTGCTGCTTGAACCCTTGGCAGCTAGGCAATAAGCCAAGGCTATGGTTCCCAGCCAAGGAGCCAGTGTCTCTGAGAACCCAAACATCCCAGAGAGTATCTGAGAACCTACCAAGAAAAATAGTCTTATTGCTCAAACACAGTAGCAAAAGAGCCAAAAAATTACCTTAAAAGCAGTTTAGAGACAGGAGGTAGGACAGATATCCAGTGCTCTCCTGTGGCTGTCCAGGAGTTCCCTGTATGTAAGCACTAATAAACTCATCTATTTGTCAAACTGGACTTGCTTTAGTCATTCTTTGTTCTCTTGTTTCCCTCCCAGTTTGAGGAAGACATTATAGTCCCAAGTTTTTCTCACAACACTGGATTTTTTATTATACATTGTATGCGTGTATCAACATATCACATATATTCCATAAATATGTGCAATTATGTATCAAAGTCTCAATTTTCTCATTTTTTTGCATCAGATAAAGCTAAAATTTAGCTTATTCTTTTCAAGTGGTACAGTTTTTAATGTTAGGTACAGAAATAATTAAAATGTAAATGTCTACTTTGGGGTAACTCCTCTATCAAAGAGAACAGATTATTTGGTAATCTTCAATGGGATAATTCTTTAGTATTATAACTACACTCAGTATAATAGCTATTAAAATAAACTTAGAATTCACTCAGCAGTAGGAAAGTTCAGAATTAGATGCCTATGTATTTTTTATTATAACATTTAATAGTATATTAAAAATGCATTACCTTTGACAGAAACAAAGTGAACACTGGGGAATAAACACACCAGTCTGTTTCAGTTCTCCTAAACCAAATAGAATTTGTGAATTAAAATTTGTGTTGCACCTCAGAGAACCGGGGATTACCTGATTGTTGGGTTATTGGCTAGTTTATTGGGACCCAAGGTGAATCTTTTCCTGTGCAAAAGTAATCAGCTGATATGATGCAGAAGACACTAGCATATCCTAATTTAAAACAGTTAAAAGAATATCTACCGACTGCAAACTATGACTAAATGAATCAATGGTATAAAATCCCTAAAGCCATGCACTTAGGCAAGCTCCCCTGCTAGGTCTGAGATACCACAGACCTAATAAGTAGTGGGCAGAAGAATACAATGTCTTAGATATAGATGGCCATGAGTTTGTCCTTTGGTTTGCGATGCACTTGGCAGGATGAGGTGACTGTAGCTGGGATGTGGATGTGCCGTGTTTCAGTGGTACATACTTCATTGGGGCCAGTGATAACCTCTACAGCTATAGCAGGGAGACAGGTTTCCAAAAAACAGGCTAATTTTGTTTCTAGTAAGACAGGATTCTGAAGCTATCCATCCATATAAATTTTTAGTTAGTGTTAAGCAATTGTTGTAATTGTAATTGTTTAATTTACTAAATAAATTAATTACTTGATAAGTAATTAACTACTTTGGAGAGGTAAATGTGAAAGAAATGAGTAATTAGAGTGTGCTAAAGAACAGAACTATTTATTGAACTTGCTAAGCTCAACAAGAACAAGCTCCTCACATGCCAGCAGTACACTTTGATAAAATGTTCCCTCCCTCCCTCCCTCCCTTCCTTCCTTCCCTCCTTCCTTCTTTCCTTCTTTCCTTCCTTCCCTTTCTGAGACAGGGTCATACTCTCTTGCCCAAGCTAGAGTGCAGTGGTGCAATCAGTACTCATTGCAGCTTGACTTCCTGGGCTCAAGCAATCCTCCCACCTCAGCCTCCCGAATAGCTGGGAGTGCACCACCACACCTAGCTAATTTTAAAACTTTTTGTATTTCCCAGGCTGGTCTTGAACTCCTGGACTCAAGCAATCCTCCTGCCATGGCCCCCAAAATGCTGGGACTACAGACATGAAATACCATGACCAGCTAAAGTTTATTTTCAGATGGAACAGTTTATGTTTTGCTCTATATAATCATTTTGAAAGTTTTCTATTATACAACCAGCTATCATATTGGTGGTCATGAATACATTGATTACCTGAATTGTGCGTTAAGTGATTCAAAGCTCAGTAGGAGTAAAAGTTGGGATAACTAACACATTTTCCATGGAGTCTCCTTTCAAATGTGAACCAAAGTACCCAGGAAAGAGCGTTGCAGCCATTTTAGGAAAAGGAGGAGGAATAAAAGACACACCCAGGTAATTTCACTTACACAAGCTTGGACAGAGAGTCCCTTCATTAGTGTAAATCCAAGCTTGTGATTATGGCAATGCTATCTCTCTGAAATGAATAAGCATCACTATGTGCAACAATTTTTATCCTTCATCAGTATCTGCAGATAGGAAAAAAATACACTGAAAATCAAAAATTGCTAATGCTGAGGCTAATTTAGCACCCACTGTTAAGACAAAACTTCTAAAAAGTGTCGCTTGCCAACAACAAATTAGCATTGGCCGGGTGCAGTGGCTCAAGCCTGTAATGCCAGCACTTTGGGAGGCCAAGGTGAGAGGATCACTTGAGGCCAGGAGTTTGAGACCAACCTGACCAACATGGTTGAAACCCCATCTCTACTAAAAATACAAAAACATTAGCTGGGCATGGTAGCACATGACTGTAATCCCAGCTAGTCAGTAGGCTGAAGCACGAGAATCTCTTGAACCTGGGAGGTGGAGGTTGCAGTGAGCCGAGATCGTGCCACTGCACTCCAGACTAGGCAATAGAAAGAGACTCTGTCTCAAAAAAAAAAAACACCAAATAAATGACAAAAACATTTGCATTTCTCACTCATCATAATTTCCAACAAGCTTTGATACTCTAGTGAGATTTTTATTCAGAATAACTATTTGTTACTGTCCTAATAAATCAGCAAATATGGTTAGAGACCATGTTACAAAGCTCCTGAGGAATGCTGTTTCCCTGCAATAAAAAGGGTACAATGTAGAACGATTGAATTATGCTGCTAAAGTAGTTTATATTTCCTTTTACATGAAGCCTAGAAGAGAGGGTGCCCTCAGAGAATATAAACAATAATGACGGTTTCTTTCTAAGACATTGGAATTTTGGTGAGCAGTAACATCTTACTAGTTCTTTCCCTAAGTAATGACATTTCTCCTTTTAGAAATGTATTTACCATGTTGGCCACATAACTTTCTCCTATTTGGGCCTCAGGGCCTTCTGCATTTCTCCCGATTAGAAGCGATGAGCTTTAGTTAACCAAAAATCCCAGCGGTAAAGGGATTTTGTTAAGGGCTGTGATCAAACCCAGCTATCTCCTTCTTTACTTATTCTATATTCAGTGTCAGGCTCTTGCTGCAAATCTCTGTTACTTTTATGATTAGACAGTTTTCTCAAGGGAGATGGTCTTCCATGGAAAGAATTAAATGTGCATTAGCAAGTCTGACCCTTTAGGGTATGTTTATACTAACACTATTAGTTCTTGGATAAAATCTGTAAGGCTCAGAGCAGGAATTAAGATTTCATATATAGACCTCAGTCTCTCAGGGCATTATAAATCATTAAAATTGTCTTGGAGGCATGCTCAAGAGCCAAGGGATATCTATTAATACTTTTTATGGGTGTGGTTTCAATGGAGATTTTTAATAAATGAGCTATGATTTTTGATCCAGGCAAAGTGTTTTTTCACACATGATAAAAGTGGCTGCACAAAAATGTTGGAGACTATGTGTTTAGGCTCATGCTTACACGCACTGTAGATTCAAATTGTGTCTACTTTAAAAATCCAGAAACTAGTAATCATTTGCTTTTACTTAAAAATAAATATTGAAAGATATAATTTATTTACGAAAATTTTTTTCAACAAGGAATTTAAAAAACATTTTACTCAGGAAAGTCATTTTGTTTCCCTGAGAATCCCATCTAAAAGTTTATGAGAAGAATTTAGTAATTCATTCCTTTGAAAAACATTAAATCATATTTCCCTTCTACAGGGAGATATGTAGAACAATTGCGTGCTTCTCCAACTTCCAAATAGTTTATATCCAGTTAAAATGTCCTTGAACGAGAAAAGCCAAAGAGTGGCAGAATTCAGACTGGATAGGTGGTGTAGCATGAGTATGTCAATCAAATTTATGGAGAGATAAATATGAAATGTGACTCCACCCTCATCCATTGTGAGTTTTTGTAGTATTGTTGGTGAAGTTATATTCCTTTTCCATACTTGCTAGTGCTGTGAGATTCCTCTACCCCCACTCCCATCTCACAATGTGGTTTAAACAGGGTCATCAGTCAAATCATGAGGATAAATCTGTGTTTATAATGTAGAAACTCATGAAGGTCAATGAATGTTCATTACCCACTGTGCCCTGCTCTTTCGGTTATGTGCATTTGAAAACAGTAATAGTTTTGCAGGACCCACTTGGACCTCCAGAGTCAGTATAAAAATAATTTTCAAGTGAAAATATTTGAGCTAAGTAAGATACAGAAAGAAATCATAACTGAACTTCTTTTATTGGGCCAATGCAGCACTTTCAGAAAATGTTGCTGCTCTGTACTCCCCTCCAAGGGAGTTTTCTGAGAATTCAGCTGCTGTGGAGACAGACTTCCCATTTTCCTTAGCATCAAAAGCCCAATAGAACCCTCCATGTCTTCATGGAAGCCCTCCCTCCCTTCCCTGCCTCCACATTTTGTCAAATGTGGAATATAAATCCTTCATCTCTGGCTATTCAGTGAGTTACTCATCCCTGAGTCTGTATAAATAAACCTTGTCTATTCTCCTTTCTTTTATTTATCTTTCTTTTTCTTTTTGGAGATAGTGTCCCACTCTATGGCCCAGGCTGGAGTGCAGTGACACAAACACAGCTTATTGCAGCCTTGATCTATCAAACTCTCAGGCTGAAGTGATCCTCCCACCTCAGTCCCTGAGTATCTGGAACTACAGGCACACACCACTATGCCCAGCTAATATTAAAAAAAAATTTTTTTTGTAGAGACAGGGTATTACTGTGTTTCCCAGGCTGGTCTCAAACTCCTGGGCTCATGCAATCCTTCCACCTTGGCCTTTCAAAGTGCTGGGATTACAGGTATGAGCCACCACGCTCGGCATATCTTCTTTTAATCTATTGTCAGTTAATTTGCAAGCTTCCAAACACTGGACCCAAGTTGGAAAATGACAAGTTTTCCTCTGGACAGTGTTTTCATACAAAGCAATGAATGGGTCATTGTACAAGGAAATTGCATGGGATGGTTCTCCTTGGTAGAAATCCCAGTGGACTATCCTTTTTTGTAGAGTTAAGATTGATTCTGTGTTTCTACGTCTGTTTCTTTGTTCCATACCTGTGGCACAATTAAAAGGCAAAGAATAGCTTATCATTTACATTGTAAAGCTAGAGCAAATTTGTTCAATATTTCAATATATAATATTTATCTCATACAGATGAAGCACTAATTATGCTTCACTTTATAGGGCATTGGTTTTATGATAACAAAGTTAACATTAGCTTATTTTAGAAATTGTCGTGATGCATATAGGTAACTATAAAAGGATTACTAAACTAAGGCAAGGAACATTTGGCTCTGTTTTCCTTGTGTCTGCACAAATCAAAATGTAAATTCCCAGCCGGGCGCAGTGGCTCACGCCTGTAATCTCAGCAGTTTGGGAGGGCGAGGAGGGTGGATCTCGAGGTCAAGAGATCAAGACTCCGTCTCTACTAAACTCCGTCTCTACTAAAACACTACAAAAAATATCTCTGGGCATGGTGCCATGTGCCTGTAGTCCCAGCTACTTGGGAGGCTGAGGCAGGAGAATCGGTTGAACCCGGGAAGAGGAGGTTGCAGTGAGCCGAGATCGTGCCACTGCACTCCAGCCTGGTGATAGAACAAGACTCTGTCTCAAAAAAAAAAAAAAAGTAAAGTCCCCATTTGTGTCTGGAAGCTAATCATGTGTCAGCTATAGGGAGGAATATTGTAGAGATTAGGTGAAAAGAAATACAGAATACAACCCCTCAAAACAGAGTCCAAAAGTGATTAACTATATTCAAAATAGTTTGAGGGTATTAAAGTTGATTTTGGAAGAACAAGCAGACACTAAAAGGAGGGTCTAGATAACAAGAGGAATCAAAGGTTCATGGACAAAGTTGATGCATGAATGAAGGCTTTTGGGCAAACCAGGAAGGGACGTGTTTTCACCAGGAAGATACAGTGGAGCAAGTAGCTGGAAATTCATTTGCTGTAGCACCAGTTAGATTTAACCCAGAGAATTCCTCCTGGAGTGGCAGCTAATTTTTCTTACATTTGCTTTCCTTAAAATGTTTCCACTCTAGGTTTCTAAGGGAGATTATATAGTCTTTATCCAGTAGACTTAAAAATAAACCTGGAGCCCATATAACCTAAAGTAAGAATATATAGTCAACCTACATAACAAAAAGAGAGAGGTTCTCTAAAAGAAAGTGATGTTTGTTCAGGAATGGGACATTGCAATGGGAATATGCACATCATAGTAAATTATGTGCATATTGAGGGAGTTACTCCAAATTGTAGTAGAGGATCTCTTAAGTCAGATTCTGATATCCTTTGCCAAGATATCCTTCATGTGACACGTGAAGTAGCGGATCTCTTAGGTCAGATTCTGTCGAGTTACCAGCAGAAGCTACAGATTATAAAATTTTAATAATACCATTATTCTGTGGTTGAAAAGGTAACATTACAAGGGGTAAGAGTCTTATTTTGGTATGGAGTCTTACTCTACGTCTTGAGAAAAGCTGCCTGCATCATGAAGTCATCAACTTCTTGTCCTGGTTTGCAGTCTGAATGTCTCTGGTTATGGAACCAAACAGCCTGATGAACTTTCTGTGTGGCTTGTACATCATGCATAAGACTTGTTCTTTAAAACTAACTTAAGCTGATAGGGCTTTAGAAACAGAGCAGTTCCTATTTTTGATAATTCCATGGAAGAAAGTTGGATAGGAGGAAGCTAGAAGAATTTAGGATTTAGTCTAGTCAATAGGTAGATAACAAGAACTTGAAACTAATGCACAGGCCTATAATCTAATACTGGTGTACAATAGTGTTACTTTTAGAAACATAACCTTTTTTCTTTACATGATTACATAGGAATCTCAGATTCAAAAACCTTTTGAAGCTAGAAAGCCAAACCAGGGCAGATTTTCGATTTTAACTACTGTTTTAAGATTACTGGACCTGCTAGGCAGTGACAACTTTCATTCACTCACTGTAAAACTAGGAACCTTTGAAGCCAGGTTTTTTCTATGCACATTCTCAAATATTATATTCCAGTCAAAGCCTTCGTAATATAACCAATATTTCTAATTGTGCTCTGTTGTAAAGAGAGCAGATTTTTATTGAACTTGTGCAAATATCCATATTGCCATAACAGTACTCATAGATAGTTCCTGAATGTCAGAGGGATCAACTAGGGAGAAAAGGCAAATGTTTCCATCTTTGTTCAAAAAGTATACTTTACCAAATTGCTGTAAGCTATAGATAGCTAAAGAGAGAACATTTCCTTAAATCTGGAAAACAAAATATTTAAGTAATGATCCAACAATGTTTCAAATAAAAGTCATAAAAATAATACCTTCTTCAATGTACTTAATCGCATGTAATTGATTTTTGTTCTCCTTGATTTTGATCAGCAGCTTCCTAAATCCATCTGTCGTTTATTAGAGTTTTGGAAAATTTTTATTTAGTCCATTGATCTTAAAGTTATTGGAAACCTGTATATGACAGTATATAGGGTATCAAGTTATGGAAGATACTGTTAGTATTCTAATATTCTCTTTCCCTTCCCCGGGAGGTGAGAATGATGGGAAGAAAAGGCAAATTGGAATGTTAAGCTATTGTGCCTTCTGTCTTGTTGTCTTTTGTAATGTGGCCCTCTTGGCTACCGACTGTGTGACATTTCCTGCCAGCATTGTCAAAACAGCAGTGTCTACTCAGATCATGATTAATTGCAGCTGAGAGAATTGACTACTAAGTTGCATAAGAATAGGGTCAAAATTGTGTTTTTTATAACAAGCCAAATAAAAACGTAAATGTCATCATTAGGCGTGAATCCATATTGATGGTGGTATAGTAAAAGACACTGGAAACAATTGTGAAAAATGTATTGTACTGGGGATTAGAAAAACAATTTAGATCCACCCTGTTTATTACTAGTTTGTGCCCTCAATCAAGCTGCTTTTGGGAGGCCTCACACTCAATAATTGTACATTGCTGAATTGTAGCACATACTGTCAGAATTTGGAACTCCAAAAATGTCATTCTGCATAAAATGAGTAGAATTGGGATGACATAAATACTCTGTAGAATAGGAAATCTTACAAAATAATTTCAAAACAGGTTTCTGGTGTTGCTATTATGAATTGAGGAAAGGTAAAGTTCTCTTTAGTTGAGTCCTTCATTTCATGAGGTGTAGGCAAAAATTGGGATTTTTCCTGAAAGCTATGCATCAAAACTTTGCCTAGCTCAACACAAAACTATTAAGTCTGAGTGTATTATTACTGTTAGTAATTATAGTTTGGGGAGAAAAAGTGGAATGATGGAGCTGGACTAAATTCCTTGCCTTGAAGACTTGGAAAAATAAAGGAAGTTGAGGCAAAGGGTACCCAAGGTTTAGAATCATACTCCTGTGTCTGCAGCGATAAGAAGGCCAGGGGCAAATGTCCTGCTGTGTGTGATCTTCTCTGGCATGAGTTTATACAAAGTGAACCTAAGGCTAAATAACTCAGTCTCAGTACTGGGACAGAGATTAAGAAACTGCCTTGGCTCTACCAAACATCCCAGTTACTTTGTGTATCTGAAGCCAGGATGAAAACAAGTCTTTGACTTCTGAAGCCAAACAAGTTTTTCTTTGTTTGTTATGATGCATAGATGTTAATGTTCACAAGTAAAAAGTCAATCAAAATTTTCTACACAAGAAGTTGGATTTTTTTTAAAAAGGAACTTATTTTTCTTAGCATATTGGAAAGTTTTTGAAATGAAGAAGTCAATAGTCTTGGAAATCATACTGTCTCAAGCTCAAACTCCTCTGTGGAGCTTTGTTAGACCATCTTTTTAGCCATGATTCAAGAAAGACTCTTCTAGCCTAGCGAATAAGCATTTAACAAATATCTGAGCCATATTTCTTTCATAACAATTTTATCTCATGATTTCCACATCCAAAAGCAGTTGGGGTAAAAGTAAATTTAAACAATATCCTGGAAAAGATGTTGCTTACTTCTTAGTACTGACATGTATGCAATATTTAGCATCTATCATTTTTTATTTGCTATTTAAAAATCAGAGCTACATTTGTTTAAGTTATTAAACGGGTCCGGTACAACACAGTGATGAAAATTCTTATTAGGTTACCATCTCTGATATGTTACATAGTTTCCTGCTTAGAAGAATCACTGTTGTGCCAATTTTTTCTACATTTCTCATCACACTCAGTTCCTTATGTCAAACACCATATGATGGCCTTTGATCAAAAGCAAAAAAAATCTGACCAGTTAAAACAAATAGAAGAAATGGGCAATGATGCTTCAGAAATATTTGTTTGATTACTTAAGTGTAAACTGGATTGCATCTTTTAAACTTTGGTTTGCATCCTATTATAAATCGCTATTTTAAAGATTAATATCAATTTATCCTAATATTAAAGACTTTCGTATTTTGGTGACATCAGTTACACTGCAGAAAAAAAATATTTTCTGAGATAAGTTACACAACCTTGTGGATAATCAGTATGATCTTGTAGAACAGCTTATTAGCTATAAAAGATTAAGTGACAGTTTAAAAATATTGCTTGGGATCATCTAAACTCATCCCATTAGAAGATAAAAGCAGTATACATTTAACATTGAAGCTGAAGGTTTTTTAATCAGGTGATTATATCTATGGCTATGTGACCTTCTTAAATAAAAGCAATATGGGAAATTCGATTTTCAAATGGTAGAGAATATTAAGTTATCCAGGGAGAAACTGGTATAAGGTCAAAGAGCAATAGGACTGAGAAAATTCTAATGATTATAGAATAATTAAGCTTAGTTTTTTTCTACTTGAAGACAGAGAGGGCAAAACCATAAAACTCTTCATTGGCTATGTCCTTATAACTTTTCTCTTGTGGTTATTCTTGAGAAGTAAGAGGCACTCAGCTTAAAAATGACATATGAATTTCAGGGATGATACCTTAATTTTTCTACTGTTTTTGTCTTTATTTTACTATTTAAGACGTTTTATGTTTCCCACATTACAGAGCTTCAACTTTTCCATTAATCCATTTGTGCTTTTTGGTGACATAATCATTTTTAAATTTGAAGAATAATCACTTATAATCTCTTTTACCTAGCCCATCTTTACATGTGAAGTGTTTCTTCATAACTGGTCAACCTTTATACTTAGTGAACCAGACACTCTCCATCTGAAAGCTTCAGGTACTCCTGCTCCTTGTGTTCTTCCCAGGCACTGTGAACTTTCCTGAGGGTTATTCTGTCGACTGTAGGGTGAATATCATGTGGATTTTTCTGTCTTATTTTGGGTGTGCAGGAAAGTACACACATAGGCAAAAAGTCCCTAGTGGAGAAGGCACTGATTAACCTCTGCTCACACCCAGGCTGCCCATTGCTACTAGTTTAAAATTTCTTATTGTTACTCCTTTGTTCAAACACTTGCAGTAGATCTTCATTATTTATAGACAAAGGAAAAACATTCTCTATCTAGCATTCAAAGGTTCTCAAAATGGGCCCTGTCATCTTTACTCCTCACTCAAAGAAATCTAGCCTCTTCTCTGTGTTTGATTTTAGCCTAGAATCTGTCTCTAGATTAAAAAAAAAAAAAAAAAAAAAGAGTCCACAGTCAATTTCACTGCTTTGGGATGAAGTCAAGCTCATGCTAGATCCTTGCCCTGACCTTGTGCCTCACTTCCAGTGGCTTAGTGTTGCCCCAAAACAATTCCAATATCCCTGTCCCTGGGAACATAAACATCTATAATTTTCCTTCCAGCTGGAGGTGGGGTATGTGACTTAATTTTGGGCAATAAGATGTAAGGCACATCTCCTGTGAGCTTCTCAGAAATATTTTCCCCATGATTAAAAGGCAGAGGATCATAGAAACAGACCAATGCCTGTTCTCCATTCTTTCACTTTCAGACCACGTGTGAGCTGGTGTGACTTTTGCAGCTTTCACAACCAATTTGCGACCCAAAAGCAATAAACCAGGGTCCCAAAGCCAATATGAGGAAGGCAGCAGGGGAGGGAGACGATGGTGTGGGGAAATTCTTGGGTCTTGATCTCCAAGCCGTCTTTGGGAATGCTTAACTCCAGACTTCTTGCCAAGTTAACAATAAATGCCAGAATGTTTAAAGGGAAAATGTTAATTAGGGAACTACTGTATCCAAACCATGTTAACTAATACATTAAGTTTCTGATCCATTCACCAGCCCCATATCTCCATTTCTGTTTTGGTTCTTTGCTAGATACCAATATTTTTTCAACACTAGAGTTTATCCATGTATCTCCACATCCCTAAAATTTGCTGATGGACCTCTCCTATGCTCACCTCAAGTTTACTTGCTCAGGTTTCTATCTACTGGTTGTATATCAGTGATACAGAGTCCACCTGTGCTCTGGCTCTCAGGAATATTCCCAGATGGCTCTGCTCAGTTCTGCCTTGCTCAGGGAGTGGAGTTCCCTCTTCACCTGAGTTATCCAAGTTCCTCACCCCCAGGAGCTTCCAAATGTCCACAATTGTTGGGCCATGGTGGATCATAGGAAGTGACATAGTGAAGTCTGGCTCTACATGTGTAAACAGTTGGGTTCTAAGTCCTTTCCACTTTTCTCCTTTATCTATGCAAGAAAAAAAAAAGAAAAAAAGAAAGAAAAAAGGAGATAATCTTTCTCCACTTTTATTTATGATGTCTCACTGTGTTGTCAGGCTGGTCTTGAACTCCTGAGGTCGAGCAATCCTCTCACCTTGGCCTCTCAAAGTACTAGGATTACAGGCATGAGCAACCATGCCCAGCTTCTCCCACTTTTAGAAATTGCATTGTTTTTCAGAAATTGCATTGTATCTGCTCTCTCCTTTCCAGAGTGAATAACTCCTCACTCTATCTTAGCTCTTTAGTCCCAAATTTGCCTTGTCTTTGAGGAAAATATACTTTACAAACATGTATCTGAACTAAATGTAGGCAAGTGTCTTTGAGTCCTTGTTTCTCCTTAGTTGTAGGCTAGGGGGAAGAAAACTAGCCTTCAGGGTATCAGTAAAAGAACATAGGATAGAAAACACAGAACCATTCAGATAACATAACTTTCTCACACGTACTACCCTCTTTATTACCTAGTCCCCATTACAGTTTCTCATGTGTGAGTTTAGGAATTTCTAGTTGATAAGGCAACTAGGATAGCAAAGTTCTAGTGTCCAGAGCAGGCCAGTGATGGCCAACACATAAGGTAGCTGGAGTAAACCGAGGTAGGGATCTTGTTTTTAAAGTGCCAAGGCTATAATAGGGAAGGCATTCCTCTTTATCTTAAGGTGAGTTGTCATATGAAATAGGTGGGATGATTTGGGAGACTGGCCACTAAGTGGGATAATATTATCCCTAAACAATTTATGAGTAAGGGCTGAGACAAATGAGTTAGGCTAGATGAAGGGACTGAGCATATCCTATCCAGTACATGTATGAGAGTGAGAGCAGCCCCTTAAAAATCAGTCACATGATATTCTCTGTAGCTGTGCTTCTAATATGGCAGCCAACAGCTACAGGTGGCTATTAAGCCCTTGAATTGGGCTAAATCCAAGTTAAGATGTATTGTATGCATAATATACACACTAGATTTTGAAGATGTAGTCTGAAAAAAAGTGTAAAATATCTCATTAATAATTCTTATTTTATATGAACTACACGTTGAATATTAATTACACTGTAATCAGTGCTTCATCTTTACCTTCATCTTCCGAAACTGTTGTTGACAGGTTGATAAATATTATTATGTGGCCAGGTGCAGTGGCTCATGCCCATAATCCCAGCACTTTCGGAGGCCAAGGCAGGAGGATCACTTGAGCTCAGGCGTTTGAGACCAGCCTGGGCAACACAGGAAGACCCCATCTCTACAAATAAATGTGAAAAATATTAGCCAGGGGTGGTGGTGCCTGCCTGGAGTCCCAGTGACTCAGGAGGCTAAAGTGGGAGGATCCCTTGAGCCCAGTAGGTGGTGGTTGCGGTGAGCTGAGACCCTGCCACTGTACTACAGCATGGGTGACAGAGTGAGAAATAACACTTTGGATATATTAAGTTGAAATAACATTTTGGATATATTAAGTTAAATAAAGTATATTATTAAATTTTCAAAAATCAATCACACAGATTGGAATTCCAAGCACCCACCAGCTTAGAGCACTGCCTGGGCCAACAAGGAGATCTCACTGTGGGAAGATACGTTGCCTAATTTGAAAGCTTAGAATGTAAACTCTGTGGAGCCCAGTAGCCTATCCATCTCCAGATCCTAGAATAGTGCCTGGCACATGTTAAGTCTACAAAAATATTTGAATTAATTAATGAATGACCTTCTAATAATGCCGAGACAATGTTTCTCCTAGGTCTATTAGCCTCTGAGCTCAGTTCTGGCCATGACTCTCCTGGGCCATGTTGTCAATGACTAGCTACAATAGATGGGTAGAGGGATCTATGGATGGATTGACAGACGGTGTAAATCAAAAAGTGTCTGAGATCGATCTTAATTGATTTAGAGGTTTATTTGGCCAAGATTGAGAATGCGCCTCGAAAAAACAAAAAACAAACAAAAAAAGCCACAAGTTACAAATACGATCTGTGGCCTGTGCTTTTTCCAAAGAAGTTTGAGGACCAATATTTAAAGAGAAAGGAGCAGACAGGAAGGAAAGGAAGAGAAGAAAAAGAAAAGGAGGAAGGTAGGCAGTATGACAAGTGGTTACTTTGATTAGTACTCACCAAATCCATATTTTACATATGAAAAGAGGAGTGGAGGGGAAGTGATTATGCATTCATCTCACTCTTGGTAGATCTACATTTTACATAAGACAAAGTAAGCATGTGAAATTACAGCTGTTTGGGAAGAAATGTAGCTTTTGTGTGACTCAGTGCTCAAGCTGAACCTTCCCTTTGTCATAGTGAGTTTGGGTTCTGAGATTTTATTTTCCTTTTGCAATAGACAAAGACATGCAGTATGGGCCTTTTTTTTTTTTTTTTTTAGCTTAATCTACTGTTCCCTCAATTTCTTAAATATATTCACAAAGATGGTGCTTTCATAGATAGAAAGGTGTTTTTAAAATGTCTGTAAGATGTAAGTTTCCAGGGAAAACTAGAAATTTATTATGATAGCTTACATATACACACAAAATAAAATAAAGTGGTTTTTACCCCCTTTATCTTTGGGTGATTTAATTTCGATATGAATTAGAGATAGTTGGGGAGGATCATTGTAATAGCTCTTTATTGGTCCAACTGGCCCTTGCTGATGTGTAGAGAGATATATTTTCATCCTGGCATTCCTGATCCACTTTCCCCACATTACTTCCCTCCATGGTGCCCTTCATATTCTTCATACTATACATTTGCCTTTGTGTTTATTGTCCGTCTCCCTTAACTAAGTTTCAAGAAGGCAAGCACTGTTTTGTTCACAGTGCCTATGGCAGAGCCCAGCAAGTGGTAGGTGGTCAACATATATTTTTTAAGTGAATGTTTCAATGAATGATTAAAGTGGATGTGTGCTCAGCATCTCTAAGAAGAATTTCAGAAGGAATTGTAAAGAAGAGCCATTCCTTGCCCACAAGTACAACCCCAGGCATGGAATGTAAGAAAAGGTGTGAAGAAGGGAGAAAAATAAACTTAGACAAATTGTAATTTGATTAAAAAGAGAAGGATAAAAATGTTGAATTATTTTTATTCCAGAAATAAAATACATCCTTGGATTCATGAATTCTCTAATTTTGTGTGTTGCCAAGTAAAGTTCGACCTGCAATAAGCATAAGGAAAAATATTCTCTCATAATGTTTAGCTGAATTTATAGAAGATAGTGAAGATGCAACTCTATTTTTGTCACACTGTGATGCAATAGCATTTTGCATTTCCTTAAATAAATGCCAAAAATATGAGGCACATGATAGAGGATCCCAAAGGATGCAAAATCTCTCCTGGCAGACACTGAGGAAAGATAAAATTAAAACAAGGCAACTGATTAACCTTGACTGGTTTATAGCTAGAATAAAATTAGAGAAATGTTTGAATAAAAGCACACTCCTCTTTTTAATTTTATTTTGTTGAGGCAGTGTCTTGCTCTGTTTTCCAGATTGGAGTGCAGTGCAGTTGTGCGAACACGACTCACCGCAGCCTCTACCTCCTGGCTCAAGCAATCTTCCCACCTCAGCCTCCTCAGTAGCTGGGATCACAATGCAGGCCACCACAATGGCTAATTATTGTTATTTTTTGTGTGTGGAGATGGGGTCTTGCTATGTCACCCAGGCTAGGCTTGAACTCCTGGGCTCAAGCAATCCTCCTGCCTCAACCTCCCAACGTGTTGGGGTTACAGGCATGAGCCACTGCGCCCAACCTCTTAATTTTTAATTGTATGGAGTTATGGTCATTTCAGAACCTTCAATTTTCAAGAATAATATTTTTCATATCTTCCTTTCCTCATTCTCTTGTAACTTCCTTTGAACTTTTTCTACAGAAGTCTTGTTTTCTGCACAGTTTATAATTTTCATGATAAAGCTGAAACAAAGACTTGAAGAAGACACTTGCCTAAATTTAATGTGGGAGATTCAGATACATGTTTGCAAAGCAATATTTTGTATTCCCAAAGAAAAGGCAAACCTGACACTGGAGGAAGGGGAAGAACAAAGCAGAGGAGTTACTCACTCTGCAGAGGAGGAAGCAAAAACATGATTCCTAACAGTTGGAGGAAAGGGAAGGATTGTTTCTTGCATAGATCCAGGAGCAGAGGGAAAACGACTCATAGCAAAAACTGTAAAATTAAAGAAAGTTGAACCAAATGGTTACAATGTTTGAGTTCACACTTAGATGAGGGTGGGTCCTTCGGGCCTGGCATGATAGTGGTAGGAAAAACGGAAGTGAGAGAACCCTAAAGAGCAGGTTATCTTGGAGATAGAGGAATGTTGCCATTAGTGTATTGAACTGCTTAGAATGTGTTTCCTCTAAGAACTTGGAGGACTCAACAAATATTTATCAGGCATTTTTCAGGCTCCTGAGCTGCTATGATAGGGCAGAGACTGGCACAAGGATGAGACACAGTCGTCCCTGACCTTGAAGAATCGAATGAGTCCTAGGTTGTGAAATTTGTTTTAATAAGAACAATTTCATCTCAGAAGTTAAAGTCAGATGATTCACAGTAAAGAAATTTATCTAGACCATAGACTATTTCAAATAAAATGAAAGTCATTCTTTGCAGACATCATCATTGACCACAACATGGTCCTTGTAATATATTTTGTTACTCTGCCATCCTCTGGTAATCTGAACTGGAAAACCAGTTATAGCTAGTGGCAGGCAAGATCATCATCTACTAATAAATACTAATATTTTTCTAGATACAGGCAAACAGAAAATGACAATAGAAAAAATATTCTTTAAGAATATGAAGAGCATATATTTAACAGGAAGCAATACGTGGCTTTGTAAAATACCAGACTTCCCAGGAAGCAGTACTAAAGATATTCATACTAATTAGATATTTTATGGAATGATGTTGTTTGCCCAAGGATGAGAAAAACAACCATCCTGTCTTGAAAACAGACTAGCACTAGAGAGAAACAAAGCCTTACGCCTGGAACTGCATATAATGGCATGATACTGTTACCAAAACTTTCTATTTCTATTCAGAACTGAAATTTAATTCTGACTGTCGCATGCTGTGGGAACTATAGACTAAGCCAAAATCCAGTCATGATCTTCGAGAAACTTCTACTGTCATTTATTTATCATATAGACTAGAGGTTAAGGCAAAGCACTTTGCAATAAGAGAGAAAAATGTTAGAGACATAAAGAGAAAACAGGAATGCTATCATAGATTTTTTAATAGTTTAGTAAGTAATAATAATCTGATTTGTCATAGTGCTTTATTTTTTAATACTTCTACATTTAATAACTCATTTGATGAGGGACAAAGCAGTGTAATAAAATGAATTCAGGTTTTGAGCCCCAGCTCTATGGACCTTGGGAAAATAACTTAAAGCCTTCTGAACATCATTTTCTTCCTCTGTAAATGTGGAATATAACCTTGAGCACAGAACTGTAATGAGGATTAAATGGGATAATTAATGTTAAGTGCTTATTTCAGAGCATGCTATTAAGTCTTCAATAACCATCAAATGTCATTCTCATCATCCTCATTGCCATATCATCATCTTCTTCCTCTTCATCATCATCCTCATCATCATTGGGGTGTTATGAGGATAATCATAGATAAAAAATATAATATCCTTGGCATCTAGTGGTGCTTCAAAAGTGGTAACAGTTCTATCTGCACAATATGTATCTTTATTTGTAATCAATAAGTTACACTGGATTGATATTCTTATTTATAATTTACAAATGGAAAAACTAAGAAAAATTCAATAATTAAAGTGCCACAAAGGATTAATACTAACACTACCCAAATGGCCCACTGTCATGGTTAGGAGTGTGTATTGTAGAGCCATGTTACCTGGGGTTAACCCCTGAGCCAACCTCTTTGTGACTTTGGAAAAGTTACTTATCTTTCTATACTTCAATTTTCATCATATCTAAAGTGAGATTAATGCCTACCTGTTAGCATTATTGTACATTTCACAGAGCCTTTGCAGTTGGGCCATGTTACTAGTTCTGGCCAATGAGCTGTAAGACCATTGTCACTTCTGGGCCAAAGCATTTAAGACCTGGTAAGTGATTTTCCACTTTTCTTCCCTTATTGTGGTGATCTGGAACTTACATGTTGATATGGCAGTTTCATAGATCAAAACAATCTGGATTACTGAGTCACTGCATGGAGGATAACTCTCTTGGAATGTTATCTGACTTGCATTAGAAATCCCCTGGGCAAGAAATAAACTTTTATTGTGCAAAGTCAACTGAGATTTTTGGCTTACTTTTTTATGACAGCATAACAAAGCCTGTCCTAACTGTACAATCCTGATAATAGTTCCAGACCTAAAGCCCGCCTACTGTATGTGTATTGAGAGCTCAGAGTAATGAGAGGATTATCTTTGAATGCATTACGGTCTTGAGGCTATTGACAAGATCAGTAAAAGTTACATTTCCATCCTCAGTTCTTCATATTTGACACTGGCCCAAAATTTCTCCCACTAGTGTCCCACTGGAAATTGCTGGCTGTGGTATCAAATGCAGTTAGTAATGTGGCATCAGTGAATTTTTTAAGAGCCAATTTTCCTAATCATTCCCTTGCCCAGAAAGCAAGGATTAAAGACTCCCTAAGATATTTCAGCAGCCAAAAGTAAGTGACTTAGGTTGGGAGAAAGGAGAGGAGATCTATGTACAAATTAGGCATGGTTATTCACTTCTATAAAATAGTCCTTGATTGGTTTCAGAACTCAAATAATTTGGTGCCTTGTACACAATAGTACTCAATAAATGTTTGATGGTGACAGCTCAGACGTTGGAGGAACATGATCCAAAACCACTCAGGAATCTGGAAATAGCAGAGTTGCTTAGAAAATAGGAATAGAAGCAATTAATGAAAATGTTTATTGAACATTAGAGCATTCATTGTGTCATTTATTAAGATTTAAAGCTCTCTATTATTCTTTGATTTTAATCTAGGTTTTCCAGCATGACAAGAAATTTCCTGTTTATCAAGGGACCAAGTTAACAAACAGAATAGAACCCAGGGAGCACAGAGGATGTTACATTATGATTTTCAGAAAACTCAGAATGCAAATTTCTGACTGTCTTTCTTTAATTCCAGCCCCTCCCTACACACACATTTTATTTGGCAGCTTCCAATAAAGACCAAACTGAATAATATCGCGAAAGTTCTGGAGTCTAGCAAAAGTGCAAGCAAATGCATAATAGAGTTTATGAGTGCAAAGCTGCCTTTTCCTGTCAGGGCATAGTTGAGTATGTGAAATCATGAATTTTCAAGTCAATGAGAATAGCTCTGTGTTTTTTGTTTGTTTGTTTTTTGTTTTTTTCAAAGATGGAGTCTCCCTCTGTTGCCCAGGCTGGAGTGCAATGGCACAATCTCAGCTCACTGCAACCTCCACCTCTCAGGTTCAAGTGATTCTCCTGCCTCCGCCTCCTATGTAGCTGGGATTACAGGTGTGCGCCACCACACCTGGCTAATGTTTTTTGTATTTTTAGTAGAGACGGGATTTCACCACGTTGGCCAAGCTGGTCTCGAACTCCTGACCTCAGGTGATCCGCCCACCTCCCAAAGTGCTGTGATTACAGGCGTGAGCCACTGCGCCCAGCCTGAACAGCTCTGTTTTAACAGAGGAAGTTCAGAGTGATTCCTGGATGCTTCCTTTGCTTTGTACTAATGGGTATGCCCGAGACTCCAATCGGCTACCAACTTATTAACCAAATATGTGAACTACAAGGCTAAAAAATAAATAAGCACCCGGAATGTTTAAAGCTGCCTCAGACAACTCATGAAGACTCGGCACACAAGACAAGAGCAAACAGCTGTTGTCTCCATTCTAGAATTGAGTGAAGGGATCCCACCCTGAAAAATAAAATGAAACATTAAACTCTGTGGATTAAGAAGATTCCCTTATCTACCCCGTAAAATACACTCTTAAACTGTAGTTTAGCTTCATTTGATACAATTTCCTAAATCTCTTACGGATGATAGTTTTATTATGCAAATAGTTTTGTTGAAGTGTTTATTTTATAAACCAGCCAGGGGCTAAAATTCCCCACTGAGTCTTATTCTTTAGGTTTCCAAAGATACTCTCTTTCCTGTGAAATGCCAGACCATGAAAGACTGTTTGGCTGTGATTTGCACGAGATGAGGGCTGAATATGAAATAAATATTCAATAAGGGGTCCAGAGGGAATCAACATAGCTCTAAACATGTATCTATTGATCCACCGGACTCGTGATTGTCTAACTGATCATTGAACTGGTTACCTGAGTGGAGCATCTGTTCTTAGAATGACAAGTGAGTGTTTTGGGGAAATGGCCAGAGCAACTATTATTTTGAATACTTTGCAGCCGCCTCTACCAGGAACCTGTTAAGTTCACTTACAGTATACTTTCCAACACCCATATGGTGAGGGACATCACTCAGCCAACAGATGTGGCTTTATGGTTTCAGTGACTGTCTCTGCACATAGAGGGGCCAGGGATAGATAAAGGTGAGTGGGAACAGTCTTATGTCAATATACTGATTATTTATTGTTGCGTATCAGATTACTGGTGAATTAGTAGAATCTGTAACTCTATATCTGATACATACCACATTTTATGCTTTAAGTACTGCAAATCAGCTGTTAAGATCCACTGATTTATTACTATTTTATATACCCTTTGCTAAGCTAGTGCAATGGGTACATTGGCAGTCCCTTTCATTAATATCCCATACTAGAGGATTTGTGATGCTACCATTGACTCATAGAGATGTATTTTACATCTCTGCATTGCAAGTTAGAATGCAAAATAGATGAAAGCTTCATGATAAAAATGATAATTATTATTTTAAAAGAGAGGTTTGGTTACAATTGCAACAGTATTATCATTGCATTAAGGAAGTCAGTGATAACCAAGCTAGAAAGTCCCTGAAACTGGAGAAAAATGCAACTAAGAGTATGGTTTTAGAATGTTTCCTCAACCTGACTGGTACAAGACATAAAGTCTCTGACACCAGAAACATGGTTAAGTAGGACTTTATAGAATAACTGACTTAGAAGCCTGAATGAAGAGAATTCTTAAAGCTTTTTCCAGTTATTGATTTGTTTTCTCTTAGGAAAATGGCTTTGTAAATTTATGATTTCACAGATACGATATGTCATCTTTGCATTTTCTATAATATTTAGTGTTTCATGAAAAATATCACTTAGGATGAGTTTCAAATTATTTTCATTTTTAAAAATTAGGTTTTTGTTTTAAAATTCTATTATTTCTGGGACTATTCGCCAGGCTTGGTTTGCTTTATTAGGCTAGTTCTATAGCATCATGCACCAATACATCCCATTTAGTTGAAATGGGATCATCCACCTCATTTATATACAACATTTAAATTGCCAGTTATGACGGAAATGTTAGTTTGGCATATGGCCTTCTTAGTCACACTAGAATTGCAAAATAATGCCTTTTTTTTTTTTTTTTTGAGACAGTATCTCACTCTGTCATCCAGGCTGGAGTGCAGTGATGCAATCATGGCTTGCTGCAGCCTCAACTTCCTGAGCTCCTGAGCTAAAGTGATCCTCCCACCTCAGCCTCCTGAGCAGCTGGGACCACAGGCGTGCACCACCAGGCCTGGCTAACTATTTTTATTATTTGTAGAGATGAGGTCTCACTGTGGTGCCCAGGCTGGTCTCAAACTTCTGGCCTGAAGCAATCCTGTCACCTCAGCCTCCCAAAGTGTTGGAATTACAGGCATGAGCCATTGCACCTGGCCTGCCAAATAACGTTAAAGGAAGATATGCAACATCCATGGTTAAAAATAAATGTTCATATATAGGGCTAAGCTATCAGGGATGTTATTGTTCTGCTCTTCTTGTGGCTCTTGTCTTAACATTAATCCCTACAATTTAGAGAATATCTGCTGCCTTCTCGTTTATCAATAAAGAAATGGAGATATAAAGAAGTTTGGGACTTGTGAGAGCTGCTGAGTAAACTGGAGTCTTTTTTTTTTTTTTTTTTTTTTTGAGATGCAGTCTTGCTCTGTTGCCCAGGCTGGAGTGGCACAATCTCGGCTCACTGCAACCTCTGCCTCCCAGATTCAAGTGATTCTCCTGCCTCAGCCTCCTGAGTAGCTGGGATTACAGGCGTATGCCACCACGCCTGGCTAATTTTTGTATTTTTAGTAGAGATGGAGCTTCCCCATGTTGGTCAGGCTGATCTTGAACTCCTGACCTCATGATCCACCCACCTCGGCCTCCCAAAGTGCTGGGATTACAGGCATGAGCCACCGCACCCAGCCAAGTTACAGTCTTTTAAAACCAAATCCTTTGCTGGTTCTACTGGCAAGGCTATGTTGAATTGTCTCACAGCTTCACTCCATTGCTTACCATTGTTTTACAATTGAAATTAGCTACATGAAAGCATTTGGGACTTTCCGGATACTATTAAAAGTTGCCGTTAATAATTACAAAGGCATCCGATGTTTCTCAGGTCACACCAGAAAAAAAAAACCGGTCACATCACTTTCATGAACAGCGCTCTTCTGGCTTTTGTCTCTCCTCCATTGGGAGACTGCCCCCTCCCGTTCAATCTCCCCCATATCTCAGGGACTGTCTTGGGGTGAAGGAAGAAGCCTCACATGGGCTCATGAATGCTATTCTCAACTACTACATGATATGCCTGATTTTCCTTCCCTCCTTTTCCAGCTCCCATTGTTTTTGTCTGTGACAACTCCTCTGACTCCCCCAGTTTCCCCCAACCTCCCACTCCAGTGTTGCTGTTCCTTGCCCAGGTCGACGGCTGTCAGGTCATGTGCTCTCAGGCCCTTCAGTACCAAGCCTTTCCTTGGGCCAAAGCCTGCATGTGGTACAAAACTGCAAATGCTGTTAATTATGACAATGCCCTGGGACCCTGGAAGGGTGTCGCATCCAAGAAAAGCCCCTCTCCCCATCACTTGCAAGTTGCATTATGGTTTAACAGCATGAACTTTGGAGGCAGAGTAACTAAGTTCAAATCTCAGTTTTCCTACTAACTTGCCATCTGACCTTGGACAAGTTTCTTAACCTCTCTATATTGCAATTTACTTAAAATATGAATAAAAACACATCTCATAGACTTTAATAATTTAAAATATGCTTGGAACAGTGCATGGCATATGGTGGGCATTCTAAATGTCAGCTTACTTGGCTTTTAAGTGCCAAATCAGTGCCACTTGTGTTCCCAAAGCCTTAAGATGATGTTTATGGAAACAGTTCTTCTCATTTTTACTTTTAGTAATGGCATCCTCACTGTAATTTCAGATTTCATCAGAAGTCCATAGGGTCTGGATTGAAAGACCATCTAAATGAGACCTATCCCTCTACTTTGCTTTTAGACTGTAATGTTAATATTGAACAGGGCTAGAGTGTCTCCTTCAGATTCATTCTTTCCAAAATGTTACCCATTCCCCACACTAATGTCTCCTAGTGGGCAGAAGCCCAACAGACTTAAAGACACATCTGAATTCTAAAAGGTTTCAGAAGAATGATTTCTTTTAATTACAATACTCCTATAGGACAGGTTTTTTACAATGAACATTTATTCTGGGTAAAGCAAGTCTTCCCATACTTTTAGGAAGGTGTTCTATATACTCAAGCTTTGAGGAATCACATGTTTCAACTAGATCGGTGCAACAGAGTATAAATATCTTGAAAAAGGCAATTTCTTGTCACTCTTCTCCTTTGCTCATCTTCTGCAGTATTTATTTCATAATTTAGGCAAGCCAAGGCAACATCAGTCAACTTAGAAGAGCTTATCTCATAAAAATTGCATAAGCTTTTAGCAAAACTCCTTCCTGCTAGCTAGCCTAATCTACAATATTGTCCATTCAGTAAGAAAAATTTGCTCTCACACTTTAAATCAACATGTATGTAACCCACTATGTCCAATATTTTCTACTGTTTATTTATTTCCATTTTACTAAGCCCTGCAGGCCTTATTATGTAAGGTTTCTGACATTTAGCTATTCTCCATCTGATGCTCTCCAAATTACAGTGACTCCTTAATTAGAATACTCAGTAATCTCCAAATGTATCCTTTCTCTCCTATACTCTCTTGAAAATAATAGTATCATCTGTGGGCTTTTACCAACATCTGAATTCACGTGTGACAATTTGGGTCCCTTGGCTCTTGGGCTTACCTCTTTGGACTTCCCGTCACTTGCCAGTGCTCCCTGCACTCATGCCAGCCTGAACAACTTGCAGTTTATGGAGAGTGTACTGCATTTTAATGGTACGCGCCTTTGCACACACTACTGTCTCTTTTCGTGATGCCCTCTGCCTCTCCTTCACCTTCTTCCGCCTGATTTACTTCCACTCATCCATAAAATCTCATTTTGAGTATCAGCTTTTCAGAGTCAGCCAGTCTGTTTAGCACTAAGGCAGTACATTGTTCAGACCCCATCACAGTATATGTGACCCTGTGATAGAAACAGCTGGTTTCCTTTTTTTTTTTTCCTACCAGAAGATGTTCTTCTTGAGGACAAAAGCTCCGTCTTCTGTGTGGCTAGCATTACGTTTAGTACATAGTGGCTGCTCAATAAATATTTGAATGAATAAATGTGTAAGGGAGGAAAATTAGCTTCCTTTCACCCTTCTAGGTTCTTTGGCTAGTCTACAGATTAAATTGACATAAGACATACTGACAGGAAGAAAAAAATTTTAATTAGGTGTCTATACATGAGGGTTCCACAGAAATGTGAGACCCAAAGAAACAGACAGAAGACAGAGGCTTATACATCATCCCAAGCTACTGAAAGGAACAGAGGTTTTGGGCTTCTAGGGGAGTGGAGGCAAATTATGGGAGGTTTGGGTGAGAAAATGTACAGTGAGCAAAGGTTGCCTTGTTATGGAGATAAAAGTCTCTCCATAACAAGGTGACTGGTTGTAATTCCAGCATTTTTGGAGGCCATGATGGGAGGATCTCTTGAGTCCAGCAGTTCAAGACCAGCCTGGGCATAGGCGAGTGAGACCCTCATCTCTACAAAAGTCTTTTCTATTAAAAAAAAAGTCTCTCGGGTGATAAAAGTTGAGTTTTGCTGATTAGCAAATACTGAATCATATTTGAGAGAAAATAGAATAAAATTATGTAGAGACTCATACATATTGGCATATGTATAGGGAACAGATATGTATACGCATAAGGAAGAGATAATCCAAAAAAGACCTGACTTATATTTACTTTGTTACACTTCTTTGGGTATAATTTTCCTTTCTAAGTTTATAGAAGTACTAATTAACATGAGTAGAGTAATTGAAATTTTTTACGTATTGTAATTCAAACAATGACCCTAGAGCATAGGCATGTTTATTATACCCATTTTTTCAAATGGAGAAATTTGATATCCTGTAAATTAAGAGTCTTGTCCAAGGTTACAAATTCATAAGTGGTCAAACTTCAAACTTGGCCAGGCACAGTGGCTCATGCCTGTAATCCAGCAGTTTGGGAGGCCGAGGTAGGCAGATTCCTTGAGCCCAGGAGTTCCAGAGCAGCCTGGGCAACATGGCAAAATCCCATCTCTATAAAAAATACAAAAATTTAGCTGGGTGTGGTGATGAATGCCTGCAGTCCCAGCGACTCAGGAGGCTGATGTGGGAGGATCACCTGAGCCCAGAGGTCAAGGCTGCAATGAGCTGTGATCATGCCATTGCACTCCAGCTTGGGCAAAATAATGAGAACCTGTCTCAAAAAAAAAACACAGGAAAAACAAAATTCAAACCCAGGTCTTCTGGATTCAAACATCGGGCTCTATTTCCTGTTTTGTATGAGAATAGTAGCAATAATATTTAAGAACAAATATTGCCCAGAGAAACAAAAAAGATAGGTTTGTAAAAATCATGCGTAATAAACAGGCGTGCTCTGAAGAGCATGAACTCTGATGTCTCAATGCCCACAGGACAAATCTAGGAGCAAACATTTACTACCTTCATAGCCTTGGGGAAGGAAGTCCTTTAGCTTGTCCTGGCATCACTTTTCTCATCATTAAATTACAGACAGTAGTCACTGTCCTGAGCAGTGTTATGAAGATTAGAAATAATTTGTATAAAGTTCTTGGCACATAGTAGACACTCGTAAGCTGTTGTTACTCTTACTGTAGTCAGTGCCTTCAAAAGTCAGCTGCATAGCTTTGTACTGCATGAGGATAGCAACATAGAGGTAGAAGTTCATTAATGCTCAACATTGCGTAAAAGTGTATGAGAAACAATCATGTAAATTAAGAATACTGGTTTCATCCTGTTGCATCTTTTTTTGCCCTTCTTTTTGGACAAAGTATATTTTACATTTTGGAGCTTACTGTTTGTACAAATAGGAGGAACAAAAGCATCTTCCAAGTATGTGAATGCTTGATGACACAACAGAGGGAGCTTCCAAAGCAAATTTATTACTGTGCATTTCCAGGTAATGTAAGCAGAGATAATTATTTGTCATCCTTTGAATGTACTAAAGCAGATAAAAATACATTGTAATTTGCACAGCTATTGGAAAGATCTTCAGCATGGAACCATATGAGCTTGATGTCGGCAGCCCCCTACAGTGGAGACAATACTCAGTTATGTTTAAAAAATTGGCAAGTTCAGGGCAGCACATTCCTGCATACTTGAGGCTGCCTTGTTGATTTTCTTTCAACTCCAACCCAAGTCAGGCCAAGCTCCTTCACTGCAGAACAACAATGTGGCAACAAGGAATGAATTTTTCCCCACCCTTCATCCCCCAATTCCTCCCTTCAGACAAATCATCCTGCCCAGATTTCAAAGAAATCCCAGAGAGGCATTCTTGCTGTTATATCTCCAGGACTCCAGCCAGCACAAATCAAGAAAATGGTTTCCAGGTGCAGACAGTCTCCCCCTCTTCCCCCCTCACTTTAAAATCTAGTGATTGTTCCAAGCTTTAATCTGGAGATGGATGATAGGGGGAACAGAAGGGTAACCTTAGGATTCAAAAGCTCATAGAAAATTATTTTGCCTTTTTCATTTTTTAGAGGAGTCACGTCCATTCTCCAAAACATATCGCACAACCCAGCATGATTAATTCTGTCTCTTTTGATAAGCCTCAGACCCCAAATAACTAGGATACATTATCTGAACTACAGAAGGAGCCCTACAGAGTGAAGCTTTCAAAAAGGCAGTTCTAATCCAATGCCATTACTATCTCCCAGTCACTAGCTCCATTTTCACACAAAGCTGTAATTGGTAGGAAAAATTGCATACTTTTCACGATAGTCAGGGATTTGCTAAATTCAAGTAAAAGCAGATAATTATTGATAAACAAGAAAAATGGATTTGAAGGAAAATGTATTTGGGGAACTTTTCTAGACATAATAATATTCATAGCAGTGTAACAGCAAATGAGAGTGACATCGTTTAGAGCAGGTACCAGTGGCTCTGTTTCTCTCTTCTAGTCCGAACTGTAGTAGTTTCTCCTGTGTCCAAATACTAGGATATTCATTATTTTTGAATACTTCTGGACCTGTGTTCGTGAGGTTTTCCATATTCAGATGTAGAATATCATTTTACATTGTCAAAATATAAAAATCTTTAGATTCTATTCTATAACTACAATGGAATTTTCTGTATTTTTCTAAGATCAGGTCTAAATATTTTAAAACATGATGATTTTTGTTTGTCATAAGATTATTATGTATTATTCACTGACTGGTGAGATTTAGGACTTATGAAGGGGAGAATGTAACTTGGTCCAATTTTGCAACTTGGTCTACATGAAGGCCATGTTTCATGTGTCAAGTTGAACTTTTTCTTTTTTGTTTGCCCCGTCAACTCCTCAAAATCATGCAGATTATAATTTGTTTTATTCTTGGAAACAACCAATTTGTACAGTTTTTTCTCCTTCTTGAGTTCCTAGTGTTATTATTATACTCTTTTTCCCTTGGTCATTTTATTTATGTGTCATTGTTACATTATTTTTTCTTGCTGAGAAAAAAATGTATGTATACTTTTAGAACTATATTAGTAAAATTTTCAGATTCCCATCAATTTGTTGAGTTGAAATCCACTTAACTCTCTTAAAATGTATTCCTCGTGGAGCCTTCTGAATTTCTATCTTACTTGGACTTAGTGTCAGAAACTTCTAGTTCTTGCCAATATTCATTTTCTCATCTTCTTCAGCACATAAGAAAGATGTCTCCAGGCTCCATGCAGTTAGACGGACATCTCGTGCTAATACAACTGATGAAAGTAATATGCAAGCCTCCATGCTGGGTGTATAGGCCTCTCCTATGTGTAATCATCTTTCTCTTTCTCTGTCCACCAACTGAAGAATGTCCCCAGGAGACAGAAAAGCCACAGGATGGAAGAATCCTGGTGCCTGAATGACAGAGTGGAACATACATCCCATATATACCAACCCACATAGGCATATGATGGGAGCAAGAAATAAACGTATATTGTGCTGGGCCACTGGGATTTGCAGACTGTTTGTTAGAGCCTTTAGCCTATCCTGACTAATGTAGAAATTGATATCTTGAAGTGGGCTGTTGCAGAAATGCAAAACCTAAAACATGGCATAGCTGTTGGGTAGAAGACTGAAAGAAATCATATCAAAGGCTAGAACCCTATGAAGACCTGCTATGCAGTGGTAGCTCCTATGGTAAACTGTTAGTTATGACCACTTCAAGGAGACCGTATGCTAGCTGAGCCTGAACTTCCCAGGAAGTGGCTGGGAGTAGTCAGAGTAAATATGTGTTGTCTATTATTGGCTAAGATATTATAAGAATGAGATGAGTTTAGGTAAGAAATGGCTGGTTTGCAAGCAGAAATGAAATGAAATATAATCCAGAATTGGATGTCACGTAGAAATGGAAAAGCCAATTATTTTCTAGAATACAAACTCTAGGAAATAAAAGTTAAAGAGTGTTTAATCCACTGTAGCTTGTAAGGAGGCAGGTGTTACCCTCCCATTCAAGCTTGATGGCCTCAAAGTAGCCAAGAAATCAAGCTTGAATATTAGGTCTAGGAATAATCTTTGGATGTAGTTACTGGTGTCCAAACATGATTGATAACAAATAGATCGATAGTTTACATATTTTTGCAAGAAATTGTATTGCCAAAGAAACCACTAACCTTATGGTAAAGGCTATTAATCCCCTAAAACAGTGGTTCTAAACCAGAGATGATTTTGCCTTCCACGAGACATTTGAAAGTTACAACTGGGGGAATGCTACTAGCTTTTGGGGAGCAGAGGTCAGGGAAGTTGCTAAATACCCTACAATGTATAGGACAGCCCCACATAACAAAGAATTATGCAGTCCAAAAATATGCAGCCCAGGTTGAGAAACCCTCATCTAAAACAACACCAAGGTCCCTAAACTTTCATGAGGAGGAAGTGAATTTTCAAAGCTGAGGGTCCTATGAAGGGCACAGAACCCATACCCACTGCAGAGGGGGCCATAGAGGACAATTGGCAGAGCAACACCTTCCAGTGGGCAGAACTAGAACTATGTGATTCTTGATTTGGCAGCACCCTGCTAATGTATACGGCACTCATTTATAGTGAAAACCTGGCAGGCCATAAACTCAGGTTGGCCATATTTGAGACTGTCTTGTTGGTTTTCTTTCAAGTCACACTTGATTGGTTTGATTGACAAGAATTAGTAGTTCAGACTAATTTTCAACATGCTAACATCTTGCTTCCCTGTTGTCTGACATTCAATATTGCTGATTAAATTCTAAAGCCCATTTGATTCTTGTTCCCTTGTGGGTGGCCTCATTTTCTCTCCGGAAATTTTCAGGGTCTTTCCTTTGTCCTTAGTATTCTAATATTTTACAAAGTTCTGTGTAGGTTGAGCTCTTGGTTCACTTTCCTTTCTGGGCATTGAAAGGGCCCTGTCTATAAAGTTCTGTGACTTTCTTCTGCTCTGGGAAATCATCTTCTATTATTTCTTTAATTACGCCTCCATTGTCTTTTTTTCAAGAATTCTTATTTGATAGAGATTGAAACTTGTGAACTGATTCTCCATGTCTCTTAACTTTTCTCTCGTATGTTCTCTTTTGTATTTTTGCTCTACATTTTGAAGAAACCTACGGGATAACACAGATTTCAAATTCCTTCTGTTGCTACCTTATGCTTAGCATCAGGCCTTAATTGCCAGAGGTTTCTCTTAGTGTTCCCACTCCAGTGGCAGCTTTCTGCAGGTTTACCAACCTGCACTACAGAGAGGTTCTCTCTCTGCATTGCTGCTTCCTCCAGGCTGCTAGGGCTTGGTAGGAGGCATTCTCAATTTCCTGCTCCTGCCTTTGCCTTAGGCAGGTTCTAGGAGCCGAGCTGATCCTCAGGGCTGTGTTCCTTTAGCATTCCTGCCCCTCCCTAGTAGCTACAACCTCCCCTCTTACAACAGAGCATAGTCAGCAGGGGTGGGTTTCCTGATCCTCCCCAGGGTCAGAGGGCTTCTGCCTCAAAGCATTTGCTAACATTGTGATTGTTTTTTTCTCACCTGCTTCTATGGTGGTCAACTCTTTGTGTCTCTGTTCTGGGCAAAAGGAAAGAGTTTGTGTGTCCATCTCTCCTTGGAAAGGCTTGACACTGTTGGGATTTCAGTTCACAAATTGCCTTGTGATCTCAGCTCTCTGATAGACCAGGAAAAGAAAAGATTTTGTTCTTGTCGTTAGGGTGAGACCGCTACTTTCCAGTAGCTTTCAATATCCTAAGCAGGAACAGAGGTCCAGTGTTTCTTTCTTAATTTCTAAAAACACTATTGTTTTCCTGAAAGCTTTTTCTGCAGCAACCTCTTTTATTTTAGAGATCTAATATACTCTTGGATCTCACTAAATTTATTACAAGCGTTTATTAAAATCTCTTATCTTTTAGTTATTTGTAGAGTGAATTATTCTTTGAGTCCTTTGTTCGTTTTGAGGCTATTAATTTTTCTCTAATGTCTGGTGATTGTTGGTTTTCTATATGTAAAAATGAATAGTCCGGGCACGGTGGCTCACGCCTGTAATCCCAGCACTTTGGGAGACCGAGGCAGGCGGATCACGAGTCAGGAGAGCGAGACCATCCTGGCTAACGCGGTGAAACCGCGTCTCTACTAAAAATACAAAAAATTAGCTGGGCTTGGTGGCGGGCGCCAGTAGTCCCAGCTACTTGGGACGCTGAGGCAGCAGAATGGCGTGAACCTGGGAGGCGGAGCTTGTGGTGAGCTGAGATCAGGCCACTGCACTCCAGCCTGGGCGACAGAGCGAGACTCCGTCTCAAAAAAAAATAAAAAATAAAAAATAAAAAAGGCTCCATTGATTAATTATGTAGCTCATATGAGTTCCCTGCCCTCATATGCCACATTTCTGAATGAAAAGGATGAGTGGATAGGACAGGGCAACTATAGCCTTCAATTTAGGTTGATGGCTGAGCCCTAATTCTACCCATACTTCAGAAAGTTTTTAATTGTCTTGAGATTTTCCTAATGATTTGTTTTTGGAGGGGAGGGAGCTCATGTAACCCTTGAAGTTAGTCCTAAAAAATAGTCACTTAATTAATTACCCTGGTTTCTGTCCCAACCCTCTTGCTTTCCATACCTGCCAACTCTTGACATGGAGCCCCTGCACCCTGGGCAGAACACCTTTCAGTTTCTTTAGCCTCCACCGGTGTGCCAGACTGAGGGTTATGTGCTCTACATTGTTAATCTGTACATTCCACAACCAATCCACTTTCTGTAATTGAAAAATATGCTAACATCTCAGTCCTTTTTGTATTCTTGTCATCTCAGTGGGCTTTGGGTATGATGAGGCATTAAATACAGGGATTCATTTCAATCACTTGAACTGTTATTTCCTTCATTCATCCTGCTGGTCCCTGTTGTCTTAGTACATTTGTGCTGCTATAATGGAATACCTGAAAGTGGATAATTTACAAAAAACAGAAATTAATTTTCTCACAGTTCTGGAGGCTGGAAAGTCCAAGACCAAGGTGCCAAGTTCTGGTGAGAAACTTCTTGCTACATTCTTCAGAAGGGAGGAATACTGGATCCTTCTGCCTTCTGCCATGTAGAAGGGCAAAATGAGTAGGAGGGGGCCAAATTTGTGCTTTTATAATGACATTAAACCACCCATGAAGGTGGAGTCCTCATGGCCCTATCATCTCCCAAAGATCTCACCTCTTTTTTTTTTTTTTTTTTTGGAGATGGAGTTTTGCTCTGTCACCCAGGCTGGAGTGCAATGGCCCAATCTTGGCTCACTGCAACCTCCATCTCCCAGGTTCAAGTGATTCTCCTGCCTCAGCCTCCCAAGTAGCTGGGATTACAGGCAACTGCCACCACACCCAGCTAATTAGTTTTTGTATTTTTAGTAGAGACGGGGTTCTGCCATGTTGGCCAGGCTGATCTCGAACTCCTGACCTCACGTGATCCACCCGCCTCGGCCTCCCAAAGTGCTGGGATTATACGCGTGAGCCACGGTGCCCGGCTGATCTCACTTCTTAACAGTGTTACACAGCAACCAAATTTCTACATGACTTTTGGAGAAGACAAATATTCAAGCCATAGCCCATGCTTCTCCTTCATGCTTTTTCATGTTTTTCTTTGCTCCTCTTTCTTCACTGAGCCAAGCAAAAAATTTCCCACTTGCCTCATGCAAAATATTTTCTCCCTCTTTTCTTAATACTTGGTATCAGCTGATAGCAGCCACTTAGGACCCATACATTTCACCAACTGTTTACCTGAATATTTTCCCCAAAACATATATTTTATTCATTTCTAACAAGTAAATGTAAGGTATTAGCTACTAAGATAATACCATTTCTCTGACCTTATTATATTAATATACAGTGTATGAAAAGATTATTTTCACCCTATACCCCCCTCAAAGTATTTCAAGGGCGAAAATACTTTCATGACAATGCCAGGTACTTTGCTAAATCTAACTTTTCTTGCCCATCTCCCAGTGCTTGCCATTGCAATTGCTAATGCTATTCTCTAAACACGTTTACATTGTAAACTAGCACTCGACACCTGCCATTTCCCCTGACTGAACTACTGTATTCATCCTCTCTTTCCCTTTGGAAAATTATATCCAGCTTTAAGGCTCATTTGAAACCTCACTTCTTCCATCAGATTTCTCAGACATCCCAGCCTGATGTGGTACCTCACTTCTCTTCCCACTACTTCCTCTAACGCTAATTGGTTGATTCATCTGGTGCTGCTTTACATTGCTGACTTGTTGCATTTTCATGTGACTGTAGTACATCAGAGATAACATTAGATTTGACATAGAGAAAATATATTTTACTCAGCCTAATTGCTTCCTATGTGTCACTTTTGCATCACTTGGCCTTTCTCATCTCAGTTTTCTCATTTATAAAATGAGAAATACCTATTTACATACTTCACATATTGGGGACACTCCAATCTACTTCAGAGAGCTGTTGTGGTGATTAAATAAGATACTAAGTGTTCAGTGTCTAACACAGTAGCTAACTCATCACAGTTGCCTGACTAAACTGTAAGTATTGGTTTCCTGGCCCCCGTGTTAGTTTTCTATGCTGTGTAACTGATCATCATAAACTGGCAGCTGGAAACAGCACACATTTGTTACTGCATTGTTTCTGTAAGTCAAACGGGCACAGTATAGTTGGTTCTCACTCAGGGTCTCCTCAGGCTGAAATGAAGGTGCCAGCCAGACCATGTTCTCCTCTGGAGCTCAGGGTCCTCTTCTACGCACATATGTGTTGTTGGTGTTGTTGGCAGAAGTTACCTCCTTATGGTGATAGGTCTGAGTTCCCTGCTTTCTTACTGGTTGCTAGCAGAGGAACACCCTCAGCTCCTGGAGGCCACACTCAGGTCTTAGCCACATGGTTCACTCACAACATGGCAGATAAATTCTTCAAAGAACAGGAGAATCTCTCTCCTATCTGATAAGGCAGAGGTTTTTGTTTTGTTTTGTGTTTTTGAGACGGTGTCTTGCTCTGTCTCCCAGGCTGGAGTGCAGTGGTGCGATCTTGGCTCACTGCAACCTCCGCCTCCTGAGTTCATCTCTTGCCTCAGCATCCTGAGTAGCTGGGATTACAAGTGCGTGCCACCATGCACAACTAATTTTTGTATTTTTAGTAGAGACTGGGTTTCACTATGTTGGTCAGGCTGGTCTCGAACTCCTGACCTCGCGATCTGCCCACCTCGGCCTCCAAAAGTGCTGGGATTACAGGCATGAGCCACCATGGCCAGCTGACAGAGTCATATATACTTCAGTAAAGTCAAAAGAATGATTTGTAGCTGAGGACATGAAAATGGACAGAATGGTGCAAGAATATTTTCATTTATCCTTAATAGTATTACTTGTGAATGAACAACTAGATGAGTGAAAGAAAGAGTAAGTTCTAAAAATGGACATGCATGCCTGTTAAACACTGTTTTTTCCTTTGTATTGTGTAAAATTTGTGTTTGAAGAAGTCATGTCAACCCATTTTCTAATGTGGGTAACAGAATATACTGGGTTGTGATCACTAAGCAATGAAAGTGGTAAGAATCATATTGCAAATAGATAATGAATCTCTGATGCTTTTATTCATACTAATGAAATAAATTGCCCTTTGAGTCATTCAAATTCAAGCAGATTCAAGTTGTTGTTATTTTTAAGAGACAGGGTCTCGTTCTGTCACCCAGGATGGAGTACAGTGGCACAGCACAATGGTGGCTCACTGCAGCCTCAAACTCCTGGGCTGAAGTGATCCTTCCAATTCAGCCTCCCAAGCAGCTGAGACTGCAGGCATTTGGCTCCATGCCCGGATAATTTAAAAATTTTTTTAGACATGGGATATAACTCTGTTGTCCAGGCTGCTCTTGGACTCCTGCACTCAAGTGATCCTCCTGCCTTGGCCTCCCAAAGCACTGGGATTACAGGCATGAGCCACCATACCTGGCCTCAAATTCAAATTTTTGTGACTTGATTTTTATAAACTATCATAAAATTAAGGTTACCTGTTTTTATTTTGGTGCTGTATCATTAACCTCATGCTTTGGAGAATCCCACAAATTTATTAAGGCAATAAAACACATACATGGTTTTCTTCTCACCAACAATGCTGCTTTGATAATAAGTTTAATATTTCTCTTTGATTCAAACCAACAAATACTCGTTGAGAAACTGTTATGCTCATAGTGTTGTATTTGGTGCTTTGAGGTATATATAAATAAGATATGGTTTATGCAAACAAGTAATTTACATTTTAGTGTGAGAGACAGGCATAAATTAATTCTAAGTCAAAATACAAATTGCTCATTGCAGTAAAAATGTTGCAGATAAAAGGCTGTGACAGCCAGCGTGGATTGAAGGAGTTTAGTTCTGCATAGGGAAATCTGGGTCAGCTTCTTAGATGAAGTGGGATTTGAACTGGGCCTTTCAGGAGGATTAGGACTACAACAGGTGGAGATGGATGAAAATGGCAATCTGAGATGGGATCATAGTTTATATAAAGGCAGAAATGAAAAGTTTAAAGTGCTCAGGAAGCCACTAGAGTATAATTCATAATGTGTGCTATCAGGAGGGACAGGGCTGATGAAATACGAGTAAAGGACTGGATACACAGAGAAAGGAAAAATCATGGCTACCTCGGATACCAGGATGGAAAGGTTTCTGGTTATTACATATTTGATGAAGCCCCATTGAAGGTTTATAAATAGGGAGTGACAGGAATAGTCTTAGAAATAGGTCCTGATGGCAGAGAGAGAAAGAAAACTGGAAGTAGGGAGCTATGTTTGGAGACCGGTGTGAAACTAATTTAATTAATATTTCTTGATTGTCTATAATCTACTCAAGGATGTGATAGCACTAGAAATTTGAAAGAAATATTACACAGTACCTACCCTCAAGACAAACTATGCCACTTTCTGCTGATGTTCTGCTGTTTCATGCCTCTGTGCAAAGGTATGGCCATAGCGTCAAGATAATAATAAAACATGATGGGAGGAAAGGCTAAAATGATGTTAAGAATTTGTAAAGGGTCTTGAATCAAACACTAGGCTTTGAAGAGTTGATATGAAAATTTAAACAATTATTTTAGAAAGATAATTATAATGCAGGGCAGGAATGTAAACAGGGAAAGAGAAAATCTGGCAGTTGAGAGTTTATGTTGTAGGCCATGGCATATTTATATGGAAATTGATCAGGGCCTAAATGAGGGGAGAAATGCCATATTAATAAATGAGTTCTGAGAGTGGGAGAAGTGAAAAATTGGGTTAAGAGCCAGGTGCAAGATTTAGCTTTGGAAATGATAAGACCTCCCCAGCATTGAAGACCTTTTAGGTGACCAAAAAATGGGATACTCGGAAGCTGTAAGAGCTCATACTTGCTCACTTATTTTTTCTCTGTTGAGAAGACAAAGTCCACCTTGTGGCAACATGTGGATTCTTAGGAGAGTGATGAAGATTGAGTAGCTCCTTTTGAAGGTATTATGAGAAAAGCCTGGGACTGTAATGTCGCCCACCCCGTCCAAACTGGGAAGAAGCCAAGAGACGAAAGTATGACTTGGACAAGTCCAACTTGGTAATTAGATGAGTTTATTAGGACTTATAGGCAGGGTGGCAGCAGGACAACTCCAGAGATCTGCCCTGTCTCCCATCTCTAAGCTGCTTTAAAGTTAATTTTCTGGCTCTTTGCCTACTGTGTATGAGAGCAGTGAGACTGTTTTCCTTAATATGTTCCCAGCTATGCCTCAGGATGTTTGGGTTCTCAGGGACACCTGCTCCTCAGCTGGGCACCATGGCCTTGGCCCAATGCCAAGCCTTCAGGGTTCAAACAGCGGACATACACACTTAAGTATCCTGGTGGCGAACCCGTCATACTACAATCCATCAATCTATCCTATCTCCCAGCTCTTACGTTCTTTCTACCAATCTTGTGTATGAGTCTCCTAGAGGAATACGAGGTTAAGAACTATATGGGCCTATAATGCATAGCCATGGCTTGTGCATTAGACCACATCTACTGTATACACAGTAGAATGAAAAGCAGAAGCAAGCTGAAATTATGATGCCTATTAGCAAAACATAACTCCAATGAATAGATAAGGTATATAACCAATTTGAGAATGAGTCAAAGAAACCTAATTAGGTTGTATTATGGATCTGAATTGACAAATGATTTAAAGCATCTGTGACATTACTTTCTTTTTTGCTCTTTTTCGTTTCTTCTCCTTTTACTTTTTAGAGACAGTGCCTCTCACTCCGTACCCAGGCTGAAATACAGTGGCATGAGCATAGCTCTCTGTAGCCTCGAACTCCTGGGCTGAAATGATCTTCCCAACTCAGCCTCCTGAGCAGCTGGGACTAAAGGTGCACATCACCCAGCTAATTTTTATTTTATTTTATTTTTGTAGAGATGGGATCTCATTATGTTATCCAGGCTGGTCTTGAACTCCTGTGCTCAAGAAATCCTCCAATAGACACAACAGGTAGTGGCTATAAGGGCACATGTTGTTGCGTCTCCGTAGTATTGGCGATCGGGCCTCTGGGTGGAGGCCACCCCCAGTGAGCCTGGGTTGCCGTATTGGTACTGTTAAACAAGTCACTCTGTGTTGTCGAGAGAAAAGCAGAATATTCCAAAGCATATTATTACCATTTGACAGGGGTAGGTATTCATATACCCAGCAGTCATACGGGTTGCTAACTGCAGCTATAGTCACAGCCCAATCTAGGAAGATATTACCAGCTGCCATGGATAGCAGGAATAACAGCCTATGGGCATAAACACAGGTATATAGCAGGGACCCTTGTGGGTGTATCCATTTTTCGTAACACTATTACCCCTGTGTTTTCTCCCGTTGGTCCTATTAGGGAGGCTGCTATGGGCTTCAGGTCTCATTTACAGTACCACACATGGCTTTCCTCCCTGGAAGGGGGCATAGTAGCCAATTGGTAATTTTCTGGCCCTGTCTATGTACCCACACTATGATGGCTCCAGCAGGTATTGGTGCTGCCACAGGTTGATATAATAAGGCTTTTGGATTTCCATCAAGGAGCACAGCTGGGACCATATCCCCTCCAGCAGTCTTCATGGTACACCCCAGTGCCATAAAACCAATCCAACGTGGAGGTATTTTCAAGCTCAACTTCAGGTCCACATAGCCATTGTTGCTTGGCAGACCCACTGGTGCTCTCAGGAGCAAGGTCTGGCCATCTGCTTCAGGAGCATGGCTCAGTGTCTCAGATGTAACCCTGAGAGTTTGTAGGGCCTGTTTTATAGGCCTTGCCAATCATTTACAGGAAGTGATGTCATGTGTGGTACAGGGGGCTTATTTAAAGTTTGTATGGCTTCAGGGACATTCTTAGTCCAATATCTTAAAGAGCCATCCTGGAACAGTGCACATAATTGGGTTTTTAACAGGCCATTTTTTTTTTTTTAAATGAGGCCTGCCCCTGTTGAGTTATATGGTAACTGGAACCTCCAGTCTATGGTTTTTCCTGATGCCCAGGTTGAGTACCATAGCCTGTGAAACGGGAGCCCTGATCACTGTCTATTCATCTTGGCATGCCATACATGATGCTGAGAGCAGTGAGACACGTGATGTCCTCCATTTGTTGTAATGCCCTATATACAGCCAATAGCTATTGCTCTATTTGTGTCTGGTCCCATTTTTCACCTTTCCTTATTAGGGTGTGTAATGGGTGGAAGGTTTCTGCCAGCTCACTGAGGTCCACCAATGTTTTCCCCACATTATAGATTTTATTATGTTTATTTTCCATTAACAGTCTCAGAAGTGTAACCATTGCTCCATATTATAACCCTTTTTTAATTGGAAATGACCCAGCCATCAAATAAGTGTCTAAAATAATTTTAAAAATTTATACTTTACAAAAAGTTTACCTACAAGCATTCATCTCATTTACATTTATTTAGTTTTAGCAGTTTCCCTACATTACTCATGAGAACCAAGACATTAGACAAAGCTAATCATTGTTCCAAGTTATTTCCCTGTTAGCCATTTGCATAGCCTGTGAATATCAGGTGTTCACATAAGTAAATGTAGCTGTTTTTATTGAACCAACAGTATTCAACTGGTCTTGCTTGTTAAAAAATTACAAAAGATCCTGTTTTTGGCTGGGCGTATAGTCTCATAGTCTCATAATCTTTATATCAAACCCTGCCTTTTTTTTTTTTTTTTTGAGACGGAGTCTTGCTCTGTCACCCAGGCTGGAGTGCAGTGGTCTGATTTCGACTCACTGCACCCTCCACCTCTGGGATTCAAGCAATTCTCCTGCCTCAGCCTCCCAAGTAGCTGGGACTACAGGTGCATGCCACCACACCCAGCTAATTTTTTGTATTTTTAGTAGAGATGGTTTTCTCCATGTTAGCCAGGATGGTCTTGATCTCGTGATCTCGTGATCCACCCGCCTCGGCCTCCCAAAGTGCTGGGATTACAGGCGTCAGCCACTGCGCCCGGCCAAATCCTGCCATCTTAAAACATCTAGTAGTGGCAAATATAAAACTTATCTAATCAGCAAACCCAGACAAAATCGTATACTGACAATTTCAAAGACATTTCCATTATTATTTTACTAATAATTTTAAAGCCAGCTTACTTATTAAAGATTACTAAATTCACATGAATCTGAAAAGCATTTGGACTTAATTTATGAGTACTCATTTACTTATAAGCCAATTTGGTTTGCATATTAGATATAACACACATATGTAACATACATAAATATATCTAAACATGTATACACACAGACAAAGATCCAATAGCGTTTACCTTGGAACTCTAGCCATGAGACAGCATCATAAACTTATCAGCTTATAAAGAGAGATGGATCCAAATTATATTTCTGAAAAAAGTGGGACCCGTTAACATGGCTAAACTTTATTTGCCTGATAGGTAATCCAAGCAAAGCTGTGGATCAAAATTTTGGGCAAAGCAGTTTCTTTGGCAGTCTGATTTTAAAAACCTCTTATTATTATTATTTTTAAATTTAGTTTCAAGTTAGTTTCCAATGTTTACATTTTATTTAGAACTGGCTGAACTGTATAAGAAAAATAAAATCTCCAAGTGATTTTGAATTAGCAGTACCATAAACAGTGAGTTTCATCTCAACACTGGTAGGTTAATAACAGCAGATAAAAAGCAGGAAGAAAAGAGAGACAGAGAGCTTCAGAAGACTCTATTTAACTCTGTAGTTGCAGTTTAACCATTTGAGCTCTGAACTTTTCTTGCTGTAATTTGCCCGTCAGTTTTAAAATGTGCACAAGAATGGGCCATAACATGTAACCAGTGGGAGTCCTAGAAAGCCTGGCATGCCTTTGAACTTTTCCACGTTTTTAAACATGTAAGCCACCGAAGTTCTTACCCTTTTATCTAGCTTCTTTGCCAAATCCCCAGCCAGGACTGACATAAACACTTGAATGTCCCATGTCCCTTTCTTTTTTCTTTTTTTTTTTTGAGACAGAGTCTCACTCTGTTGCCTAGGCTGGAGTGCAGTGGCACAATATCCACTCATTGCAACCTCTTTCTCCCAGGTTCAAGTGATTCTCCTGCCTCAGCCTCCCAAGTAGCTGGGATTAAAGGCGCCGACCACCACGCCCAGCTAATTGTTTTGTATTTTTAGTAGTGACAGGGTTTCACCATGTTGGCCAGGCTGGTCTTGAACTCCTGACCTCAAGTGATCCACCTGCGTCAGCCTCCCAAAGCGCTGGGATTACAGGCGTGAGCCACCGCTCCTGGCTGTCCCTTTCTAAGTGCAGCTCCTCCTTTAAATTTTCTATCTCCTTCTCCTGCTCTAATGATTTCTCAGTAGCCAGCCTCACCCAAAGCAATGGCCAGCCTGCCGCAACAACGCTGTGTTTGCCATCCTTATTGTATTTTAACACCTTAGCATCCTGTAGTACATGTTCAGGCCCTGCCTGTGCTTTCAGAGCATTCCCACACTCACATGGCAGCCCACAAAGGTCAAGCAGCCAGGCAATTTCACCCAACATGGTTGATGCCAATCACCTCAGGGTTCCCTCTGCAGATACTCCTCCCTGACTCATCGTTTGATCTCTGGGGTCCTGTTCACGATGCCAATTATTATAAGAAAATCCTGGGACTTTAATACCCGCTCCAAACTGGGAAGGGGTCTGGAGAGACAAAAGGACAACTCATACAAGTCCAGCTTGGAGAGTAAATGAGTCTATCAGGACTTACATACAGGACATTCTTGGGTGGCAGCAGGATGGCTTTGGAGATCTGCCCCGCCTCCCATCTCTAAACTGTTTTAATTTTCTGACTCTTTGATGACTGTGTATGTGCGATGAGACTGTTTTCCTTGGTGTGTTTCCAGTTATACCCCAGGATGTTTGGGTTCTCAGGGACACCTGTTGTTTGACTGAGCCCCATATCCTTGGCCCACTGCCCAGGCCTTCAGAGTTCAAGGAGTGGACATGCACCCTTAAGTAACCTGGTGGGGGACCCATCACACTACAGAAGGATTGGAGTGATACAAGACAAAGGACAAGAAAACCTACCAACAGTGACTGGAAGCTGTATCTTTGTGGTAGTTTCTATTTGCCTATCTACATAACATTTTTCATTTGTGCCCTGGTACATTGAATATGTGAGGGTGTTCTCTGTCAGAAAGTCAAATGGCTTAGTCCTCAAATACAGGTATAAGTCTTAGCCCTTGAGTCCTTCCAGGTCACCAGTTTTGGCAATGCAGGCTGCATACTGCCCAGCTCCAAGGCCACCATTCACAGAGACCACAATGTCAGTGGTTCACCTGAAGTCATCCAACATGGTGACCCTGGGTACAACTAAAGATGGAGATGTTATGAAGACATCCTTGTCCTTGGATGATAAGGAGCTCTTCTTCATCTCTTATACTCTGAATAGGAGTGGAGGAGGAACTTCTCTGCACCTGCTGAGGCCCTAAGTCCTACTGCAAGAGAACGTGAAGATCTCTCTTAGCTTAAGGTGGATGGTGCATTGAGTCCTGGGTATAGACAATGGCTTATTTCTCTTGTCTTTCCTGTAGATAGCTCACCTTTGGTCTCAGAAAAGGAAGAAATCTTATATTTTTTGCAACAGAAAAAGGATTATACAATTTTACAAACAAAATAAAATGTGTGTTGCTGAAGTAAGGTGTCTTTTGTCCAGCTGACTGTCCTTGGACACACATTCTCTAGACCTGCTACATTTCCTGGATCCCTTGATTGTTAATTGCACTGCCCCACCAAACCCTAGATTTAGTTTAATCTAACTGCTTCAGGAAGTGGCAAGGCAAGCAGGAAAAAAATGGGAATTTTATGCCTGAACAGTTTGGATTCTGCTACTTAATGGTTATATATTTTTCTAAATCTTGGTTTTTCAACCATTATTAAATGCATTAAATATTACTTGCTTTACAAGTTCAGTGTGGGGAATAAATGAGATTACCTATATACAATGTCTAAGGATGACAGACAAAAACCATTTAACAAATGTGAGCTCCATTTCTTTATTTCCATGCACGGGTAGCACTCTTTGTATTAGTCAAGAAAGCCTTGTACGAAATCAAAATGGTAGACCCTCTTGAAGATTCAACTTTGGCTTATCTGAATAATACTGTCAGTGAAAGGGCAAAAGTAAGGAATCATCTTTCTCCATTTTATCTCGTAATCAGAATACTTTGACTTCAGCTGTAGAATCCTGAATTTCCCAAAGACATTCCTGCCTACTAGAACAATTCTTGGCTAATCTTCTAGTGGGATTTCCTCTTTTTCTCTGTCTTTACTGCTTTCATTTCCTACATAGCTGAAACTTCCTATTCCATGTAACTCTCTTTAAGAGAACAGTCACATTGGTAACTTGTCATTAATTTTAGAAAGTCTGTCCACCTAGATCCCCTTGGGATGTTTTACACTGGCAAATAGATGCCAGGAGGAACAATGGCAGTGGTATCTGAATCTACCCCTTGTCGAGGTCTAATTTTTATACCACAGAATTGCGTGAATTTTGAATTTTCCTTTGCTTTTGGGATCTGATGCCTGGGGTTGTTAAAAAAAAGTTCAAATTGGTGAACAGAATCATGAAAATGTCTTGGGGTTTTCTTATAGAAAGTTTCAAGAAAAATAGAACTCTAATACCGCTATACTCAGGTTTAAAATAGTGCTTTATTTGTAATACAGTAATAATTTAGTAATATAAATTACATATAATTCATATTACTCTCGTGCAGGGATTTTATTATTTGGATTCTTGGTAAACCATGTTTTCTACAAAATACCCAGAGCCTCCATGATCAACTCAAAACAAAGTATCTAGGACAAAGATACTGAGAAGTTCCACCCACTTTGCTACACTACTATGGTCTGTGTTACTTATACCTTTACTATTATAATACATCTGTTTTACAGTTGAATATTAATAGTGAGGGCTCCAGGCGGTATTATTATAACTAGTGTAATAACTTTCTGGGAATAGAATATCACACTAACATATCCTCAGAAATCATTATGTCCATTCTCCAAGGGACAGTCCTGTGATTCAAAGAGATTAAGCATCTATTCTAGTGAGTAAGAGTGCAAAAACAGAGCCTCTAGCTCTACAGTCTTTCTACAATGTCATGCCCCACTTTTAGGTATACAGTATCAAAGTCAAATCAAATTGGAAATAGGATTTGAAACTGACAAGAGGATTGTGCAGTTACAACCCTATAATAAATACCAAAATCAGTTTCATATGTGAGATTTATTTTTTCCCTGTCTTGTTATCTTATGTCATTTTATTGTGGTATAATCATAGCTGTAGAAACACAGCAAGTCTTCAAAAAACAATGGTGATTCTGTGTTTACAGAGAAATCTAAAAATTGGATTTGGCTTAAGCCCTTTAAATCAAACTAATTCCCTTTCTCAGGTTAATGCCCCAAGGCTAACATAATATACGGAGCTTACAAGGTAGTGTTAGTGTTGTGTTTAAGACGAATGGTTTATTCAAATCCAAAGAGCAGCATCTTTAGTAAAAATTTTAGCTATGTGACAGTGAAATTTAATTTAGTATAATGAAAATATATCATATCAATTTAATAATTTTGTCAAATTTGAAATTTTCCCTCTAAAAAAACTATACTTATGCAAAAAAGTCCAGCAAGGCAGCTGTTAATATTTGTTCTTTTTGTAAAGTAAATGGTTATCTTTTCTCTACCATCCAAATCAAATAAAGCAGATTGAAAAATCAACTAAAGCAGAAATTCACACTTGCAAAAGTTTAAGCACATAAAACTGTACCAACTGATATATGAGGTTTTCAAAAAACATATTCCCAATGCTTCTCTTTGAAGCTATATTTAATATGAGGCTATAAAGATGCTATTCCCAGAGAAAGGGAAAGATGACAATAATCAGAATTCTTCCAGAGAATTTTGCTCATTAATGATTAAAACTTCTCACAATGATCTGATGAGATCACAAGATCAGGCTTTGAAAATCCGCCTGGTGCTGCTTTCCCACAATCAACACATACTTTACCACCTGCTCTGGGGAAGCTTGACCCTGTCTGGCAATGCAACAAATCTCCTCTTCAGGAACTGGAATTGCCAACAACATCTCTAAAGGGGAAATTAGAACATCTCTAAAGGTGAACTATGGCTCCAGAAAGGAAATGCTAAGCATCAGCCTGGGCTTCAGGTCAAAGTAATTTAATTTCAGGCGCTGTTCACTGAAAAGCTTGAATGCTAGGATCTGATTTGAATCTTTTGGCTTTGTGTGTGAAATCTGTCACTGATATAGAGATGCTAGAATTTTTAATGTGTATCTGACATGATGTCTGGATACATTACAGAGTTGTAACTGTCCTGCTGGGCTGTAAGCATCTGAGATTATTTGAAAGTTTCTTTGTGCAAGCCCTAAGGATTCAGATTTAATTGTTTAATTTCAGTGAGATACAGTACTGCATGGAAAACAGGATCATTCTCAACAGAATTGAGAGAATTGTGTAGAAGCGAGTAGTCATTGCAAGCTAAAGGGGTCACAGACATAGGGCTTTGTTACAAACTTTACACTAGGAAAAGAATTCAAGGTAAGACTAGGCCCTTAAATTTTCAACAGGCTGGAGTCTGGTTTGGGATCATAACCTGTGTATATAAGATGGGTACATCTTTCCCATAAGTGTGCAGGGCTGCAAAGCATTTAGAGCCTTCCCTGGGGACCAGGGGGAAGTCGGGGCCTAAGTGGCTTTTCTTGGTTTGGCAGAAATAACCCCTTAGAGAACTTGTAGCAGATGAGTTAATTAGTAATCTAAATCTATGGTGAGGAGAAAAGGGCCCATTAGTCTTCAGGCGATCGCTTTCAGGATCTTAGTTTGAGTCTTAGTCACAGAAGACTGCCTTGTTGCCGGGGACAAAAGAGTTGGCAATGGAGAAGTGGGAGTCATGATCTGATGCACGAAGCCCAGGATTCAATAATGGGCTGAAGTTTTCTGTGGGACAATTCAGTTCAGCTTAAATCCAAGGCACAGATTCATCCCTAAGAACTAAAAAGACAACAGTGGGCCTGACATTTTCTGTGGCACCTTGAGCAGTCTGGGGCTTATAAACTATCCCAATCTTGTTGGAGACCAAGTTCATGGCAGTAGAATTAACTCAACACCTTGATGGATCTGACTGGATTCATATGTCACTTCCCCTAACAGGATGGCACATAGTGGGCACTCAATAATTACTTCCCTAAGCAAAATGGAACCTGGTGTTTGGAAATCCTACAATAGAGTTGTATATTATGAAATTGATGAAATACAGACACTGTTCAATACAAATTAAAATGTTTTGTTACAGTCCTTTAAATGAAGTTCTCTTTGTACATTTTGCACACCATTCTCAGTGTAGGCACAAGGTGTAGGCAGTGCTATTTGTCTTGTGTATTTATTTCTACTGGAAAAAAAAAATAAGGTCAATAGGGTTGAACTGCTAATTCAATATCACAGTTGAGATGGCGCTCAAAAAACCTTACTTTCATGAGTTCTTCTGCTTTCTAACCCAGAATTCTTACCCCTGAATTCTCTGTGGCAGCGGAAACTTTGAGACATAGATTAGAATAAGTATCACCAGCATCTTCTCTTGCTCCAGAACAAAGCCCCACTCTAATCAGCCTGGCCTCATGCTACTCTAGGCTCATCCTAAATGATTTCACTCTAAGAATTTCTACTCCTGGTTTTCTTCTCTGTCTTCTTCTACTGAATTTTTTTTTGTATCTTTCAAAGCCCAACTTAACTACTGTAAGAAATGCTAGGAATCACACCATCAGAACTAGAAGAGTCATCCTACTCCTGCATTTCTGTATTTTACAAAACCATCCTACACCTGTAGGATGACTCTTCTAGTTCTGATGGTGAGATTCCTAGCACTTAGCACATATTTTCCTCAAGTGCTTAACAGCTTTTTTCCCCCAAGCCTTGGAAGATATATGTAGGATCAGAAATCTTATTAACATATGTATTCCTTGAGCATTTCTTTGAACAAAAAGTATGAAACAAGGTATATAATATTAGACTATTTATCCTCATTGCTATGAGATTTGGAATACATGATCTGTAAGAGTTCTTTTATATCTGGAGGTATGTCTCATCATAAGAGAGTCTGTTCATCAACCCTTTGAAGACAATGCAAAGCTCAGCCTAGATGATTAGACGATGCTGGGAGTGGTTATGTTGCCCAGTCAGTGACATGGAAGGCCTGTGAGGAAAAGGTAAAAAACTAGAGATTAGGCTGAACTGTGGAAGTAGAACAAATGATAGGGAGAAACTTGCAGAGCAGGCATAGAAGTTGGCATCGGGGAAGGGAAGGGATTCAACAGGTGGCAAAAAGTGTGGATCTGGCAGGAGGGTATCTCATGCCTTTAGGAAGTTGGGACAGCAGGTAGCAGGTACCTACACATAAAAAGATGGAGTTCACGGGCAGAATGACAGCAATGAGATGACATGGGGAAATGGAAAAGTTGGGGAAAATTTAGTGAAATGGGGCAGAGAGAAAAATAAATTGTGAGCCTAAATTCTTTAGTAGGCTTTATGGTCAGAGCCAGACATTTTTGTTCAGCAGTTCTGTACAAAAGAAGAGACAGAATGCTGTTGGTTTTGCCTCCTTATAAGTCCCAGGAGGCCAGCCTAGACTAAGAAACTGATCAAGGCTGAGTCTCTCGGGTTTTAGTGACCTCACTCTGAAGGTTACATCAAGGCAGGAATGGGGAACCAAGCAGGTAGTTAGAAGAGTCTATTACCTACCTAGAAAAGCAAAATAGATTTGAATTTAAGACTTGCATGCTTCTTTGAAGATGAGTTAATATTTATACAAGGCAAACTTTGATGGAACCACTGCTGATTGCAAAAGAGATAGAATGTGCTCTGAGAGGGTAGGCAGGTCAGATTATAAAAAGAAATTACTATAATACAAGCTTCTTTATAATTCACAGATTTCTCTTCCAAGGCATATTTTGTCAGCTGATTCTGTCATAACCTGCAGTTATCTTTCTGCCTTATTTCTTTCTAAACACACACACACACACACACACACACACACACACACACACAATGTTATTTAGTCAGTGTCTTCTGTAATCTTTATATTTTCAAAAATGTTTTCCTTTTGCCTCTTTTTTATGGTGAAATGTGTCATTTTTGACTCTAAAATAGTTAGAATAGTTTTTACTATCTCTAAAGCTCATGTAAAATGAAATCATGTGTTTTAAATCCCTTACATTCCAGTTTCCTATTCTTGTCTTTTGTACCAGAAACTATTTCCCCTTCTAGTCTTTCCTTCATCTCTATAACCATGCTTAAAAATTCTTCCCAGATAAAACAAAATGAATGTACAATGCTAGGTAGGAGTATTTATATAGGCTGTGCACATCATTATTTACCCCTCATATGCCATGAAAATACATATACTTATATATCCTAATTTAGTTTATTGTAAAGTGGGAAGGTTAGCCAGAGCAGTAGAAGAGATTCCATATATATGCAGAAACACACACACACAAAATATATATGATATCTTTATAATCTATATCATATGTCTATATCAACCATATGTATGTTTTTCATATGTATATATATGAGGAAGGCTGAGGAGGGTTTTTACAAGACCTTAAGTAATATATAACAGATTGAGAGATTGAGTTAAGAAAGTCAGGAGCTGGAGGGCATCAGACTGAAAAATTGAACCAGGCTAGTGAAGTATGAAGAGTTTGAGGGTCTTGATCCAAAAAGGACAGAGCAATGGCCCAAAGAACTGCCCAGAAGAGTAGTTGTTTTCAAGAAGGGAGATAAACTCTAGAGCAATCAGACATGCCTGCCTCGCTATAAAGACCAAGGATGAGAGAGGGAGAGAAATGTCTTCTTTAGGTACAAGCAGGAAAAGGACCTAGACATAGCTAATAAACTGGAATTTGATGGACTCCATGATTGTGCTAGTAGCTTTATTTTGTTGCTGCATCCCAGGAAAGATCCACTTATAAACATTAGGGGTTGGCAGTTTGGCTATTTTCTGGCTCACTTTCTTTTCAATCTTAGAGAAAATTCAAGTGGCACTTCCTATTACTAGAGAAAGCTGGAAGGTGCTCAGGCTGATTTTAAGTTCCTTAAGAGCAGGGTGTGAGTTTTCTGCCATTGCATGCTCAGTACCTAGCACAGTTCCTACAGTATAGAAAAATTCCAAAAATACTCTTGTTCTGTCCTTCCTAGAAGAACAGTGGTAATAAGGACGTAGAACCATAGAGCTACTTCTTTTCTGAGGCCACTTCTCTGAACCAGCTGCCACAAAACATTGTTTTATTTTGTATGCTTTCATGAAATTATAAGATCTCATCAGTGAGCCAGTCGTTTGCAGCTACTCGGATGGGCAGGTCAGAGAATTTTGAAATTTATTCATACCGACAGACTCAGAGAGAAGATAGCCCCATCTTCCTATGGAATTAAATGTCCCACAGGGTCAAACTGAAGATTTTAGTTCTGCATTCTGGCTTTGTATATGTATCTGTTACTTTTAGTCACCAAAACAATCAACTATTATCATGGCACCCAGCATATTTTTTTCAGTTGCATTCATAATAGAATTTAAGGTTCAAATAACAGTTATACAATTGCTATGAAAAACCCAAAGATCTTTTTTTGTCTGAGATAAATATGGGCTCTATATACATGTTATATTAGTAGTAAAGGCCCATGTTATACGGTAGGAACCTTTTTGAGCAAATAAATTCATTCTCCAATCTTTACAGTTGAGGATAGCTTTACCTTTCTTATTCCAGGTACATCAGGCATATAGAAAGATGATTAATTGACTGATTGACCACCTACTAAAGTATATTTAAAGTAGCTCATATTTGAAAAAGCTGATCTAATAGGCTATTTAAATACTCTGAGGTCATAATTGCTCTGAGGAATTTATTCTGAGGCCCTTAATTCACAGCTCTGTATTCTTTTATGAGGTCATAACAGGAAAAAAAAAAGGGCAATAGAAGAACTATTCACTTTGACAATTTTCTGTATTTTACAAAACCATATTTGAAAATAACATCCACTTTGATTCTCAGGTTTTCTTACACAAAAACCTACAACAAACATTTCCACTTGAGTTTACCCTATGTTAAAAATAAAATCCACAGAGCATATGCCACACATTTGCCCTCCCCAACCCCTTTTGTATATATGATCATAACCTTTAGAAATAAATGTCTGGGTAGAAAGCAGTTTTTCTCAGGAAATCAGTTACATCAATTTTCCTTCAATCTTTGTGTGGTCTCTATTGTGATTCCAAATTGCCACATTTTGCATTAGAGTCCCACATATATATCTTCTTATATCGTTTCAGAAATAGCCTGTAAGCAACATAAAGGCAAAAACTGTGATCTAATCCCCTAATATAGTGCCTAGTACAAAGAGGGACTATATAAGTATTTACTGAATAAGTTAATAAAAAATGTATCAACGTACAGCCATCTATCACATGGAATCAGTAGCCAGGTATCTCACACTGTGATAAAATTTTCTTCGATTCCAATTTGTTGAGTGTAGTGAATGTTTTATATAATTCTCTATGCAGAAGGTGTCCTGGGGAAGGGCATGCATTTTAAACACTGGTTGCTTTGAAGAAGCCCCCACTACATATATATCTTTTTCTTTTAATCTGTTAGAGGGTAGCAGTGGACAGTGGACTACGTGAATGTGGGGAGGTGGAGTAAGGCTTTATTTGGAAGTATATTTGCCTTTTATCCTAGTAGGTAATTTGTATAGAACATTGCACACATGGCCCTGTGTGAATAAGTCAGGTATGGGGCCTGAGTGAAGTCAGGGACAGGCTGTTCGGCACTTGCCACTGCAGCAGCAGAAGTCTTTGTCAGCTATTTCTGAATCTGTTTTACCATCCTTGTGTAACACATAAATTCTAGGCTTTTTTTTTTTTTGACAGGGTCTTGCTGTGTTGCATAGGCTGGAGTGTAGTGATGCAATCATAGCTCACTGCAGCCTTGACCTCCCGAGTTCAAGCAATCCTCTCACCTCAGCCTCCCAAATAGCTGGGACTACAGGCACATGCCACCATGCCCAGCTAATTTTTAAATTTTTATTGTGAAGATGAGGTCTTGCTATATTGACCAGGTTGGTTTTGAATTCCTGGTTTCAAGCAATCTACCCACTTCTGACTTCTCAAACTATTGGGGTTACAGGTGTGAGCTATGGTGCCCAGCCAAATTCTAGGTCTTAACAATCTATAATTAACAAATATGTTTTTCTTTCTTTTTAAAAAATCTCTCTTTTTAAAAAATCCAGTCCCAATGGCCTCATTGTTGGAAATCTGCCCCCCAAAAGTGCACCCCAGCTGTTTCTAGAATCCTCATGGTGCCATCTTGAATACATGTTTGGTATCAGGTCTCCCTGGCTCTTCCTCCTCCATCTACCCTGCCACCTCAGACTTGGTTGACTCTTGTGATTATTTATTTATTTATTTGTTGAGACCGGGTCTTGCTATGTTGCCCAGGCTGGACTTGAACTCCTGAATTTGAGGGATCCTCCCACCTCAGCCTCCTGAGTAACTGGTATCACAAGTACGTGCCACCATACCTGGCCATGACTGATGATTTTGTTTCTTTGCTGAGACCAGCCACAGTCTGATGCTTCCCACTCCCCTTTAGCCCACCACCTGCTCCCTTCCCTTCTCAATGCACAATAATGTGATAGGGGACACTACATCACATTGTCAGGCAGTCCCTCTGCACTTCCTCATAGGACACTAGCTTTACTGAAGGATTAAATATGAGGAAAACATTGTAGGCAGTCACTATGACCACCACTTGATGTGGCTACTCTTTGAGTCTAAATCTGACATTGTCATTCCCCACTCAGCCAGCTTCTTGACCAACTCGTGGAGTGTTTCCGTGCAGCAGGGGGTAACGCACACTTAACACTACATCCACTGCAAAGGCCAGGCAACACTCAGGCCAAGTGAAAATATAAAGAAGGCTTTCCCAAAGCAAGACCCACTTCATCATTAAGTCTTTCCCAGGACAGTTTATAATGCAGAAATCCACACAGGAAAAATCTCACCTCCTATATCCATAGGCTTGATCTGGCCCCATGACTTTGACAAAACAGCCTCAATAGTAGTTGGATACATTACCCTCTAATCTGGTTTATTCTATCTATTCCACTCAAGTTGAGCAGCACGAAATGTAATTCTTGTCACTATCTTTTCTGTACGTAACATGAAGAGAAGTTAAGGTGTGAGTCAAATTATTTCTCCCAAGCTCTTGTCATCGAAAACTTCATGCACATATACCTGGCAACCAAGAATGGAACACAGCATTTAGGCATAAATGATGCACATACAGATTAAGAATGGACAAACTCTGCTGAGTTTTAGGGGCACACATTTACTTTACTGAGTAGAATGCCTACTATCTCAGCCTAAAGTCTCTGCTTGGGGTGAATTCACAGAATTTATGGCATTCCCAGGAATGCAGAGAACTTGCCCTTTGACATGCTCAACTAAATGTCCATTCAAGCAATTTTTCTAAAAGAACAATAACCTCTAGTCTCCACCCTAGAAGAAAACAATGCTTATTACTTTGGAAATAATATTTTTAAATTGTAAAACTGTTAAGGTCAAGTCCTCCTAAAGAATCTTCTCTGTCTACCCCCTAATATTCTGTTCCAATATCCTGCAAATGCAAAATGTTATATAAATTCTGTTAATTAATTTCAGATCTATTCAGTTATCAATTCTCAGGTGATTTTATTTTAAGATTTTTGTAAAACTAACAGGCCCTTCTTATGTAACAAAAAGAAAATGTGTAGTCAAGCATAAAAGATATACACAAAAGAAAGTTGGGAGATAATAAAACATAAGCAATGCAATCAGATCTGCCTTTGAGTCCTTGCTCTACCTTTTACTAACACCATGATCTTCAGAAAGTCATTAATCTTCCTGAGTCTTAAGTAAAATACAAATAATAACAGACATTTCCTCATACAAATTTTGGAAGAATACATGAGATAATTTATGTCAACTGCCTAGCTCAATGCTAACATATTGTTATTAATAGTGATTGTATGTTAACTTCTAATAATCTATATTATGAAGACTTCCATCATGATGCTCTCTGCTCTCTTAATATATTTATAGACATCTTCCTATAATTTCTTTCACAGTCTTCTTATTTTTAAGATAGATTAGCTGGAGGCTAACATTTAAGGTTACACAACGGCTAACAGTTAGATAAATACAGAGGATCAAAGACTAAGCACAGATGCTAAACCTTCCTCTGAGGAGGCTTAGGGAAGTAACCTCTCCGATTTGATTAGAACATGCCTATGACACAAGGGAAGCCATGAATATGAGAGTGAGAGACCCTGGTTTTTCAAGTTGGTCTCACAGATACCATAAAGGAATGTGAGCTACAGGCCCCAAAATGAATCTGATTGGAAGTTTCTTGGATGCTGAGTTAGTCTCTCAATTGAGTATCTAAGAGGCTCACCATAGGTAGGTAAACAATGGATGTTTGTCAAATTTGGCTGAGATGATCAGAGCCTGGGTTTGCAGTTAGTAAATTTGTGCTAGCTTCCCTCTGGTTGTGTACCCTGAATTTGAAGGGCTGATGAAGAGTAGGATTATTTTAAGTGAATAATTTGACATACAGTATTTTATTAATATCCACGCCCAAGTTAAATAAAACATGAGGAAGGAGTTTGATTGAGGTGTTGAGAACAAAACATGTGACACTCAAATTTTAAAATAGGACGTTGAGCTAACTTTATGAGGGCCAGTCTTTACTCAAACAATCAGCTTAATTTACAGAGAACAAAAGTGCCCATAAATATTTGACCATGTCTATCCTGAGTTTAGTTACAACTCATTATTTTAGGATCTGAAATTCACTCTCTCCAGCAGAAGCACAACTTCCACAATCCGGGAATGATATGTATGTGTGTGTGTGTGTGTGTGTGTGTGTTTTGCATGAAACACATTTTCCAAAAGTACATGTATTAGTCTGTTCTCGTATTGCTCTAAGGAACTCCCTGATCCTGGGTAATTTATAAGGAAAAGAGGCTTAATTGACCCACAGTTCTGCAGGCTCTACAGAAAGAATGGTTTCGGAGGCTTCAGGAAACTTACAATCATGGCGGAAGGCAAAGGGGAAGCAGGCATGTCTTCACATGGCACAGCAGGAGAGAGAGAGAGCAAAGGGGGAAGTGCTACACACTTTCAAACAACCAGATCTTGTGATAACTCATTCACTATATTGAGAACAGCAAGGGGGAAGTCTGCCCCCATGATCCAATTACCTCCCACCAGTCCCCTCCTCCGTGAGATTTGAGTGGGGACCCAGAGCCAAACCATATCAGCACACTTTGTTGAATTACACTGGATTGAATCAGACACATATGAATTGAATTTACTTGAAATCATGGTATTGAACATTAAGAGGCTAAAGGGCTTAATGATGTATTTCAGATTTTGACAACATGACAAACCAAAACTTTTAAATATTGGAGTAGGTGAGCTCTGTCTTGAATACAAGGACATTCTATTAACAGAAGTCCTTGCCCTAAAATGTACCCTGGGTCAGTGGTCAGCAAACTTCTGTAAAGGACGAGACAGTACATGTTTTACACTTTTTGGGCCACATAGTCTCTGTGGCAACTACTTACCTCTACTGTTTTGGCACAAAAAAAGTTATAGACAATACATAAATGATTGTAGCTGTGTTCCAGTAAAACTTCTTTTACAAAACTACTGTTATCTGGTACAGGCCAGATACGGTAGTCTGAGGACACTTGCTCCAGATGAAGAGAATCCCTAACAAGAACTAGAAGTATCCTCCGGTAGGGCAGATTCTGAACATGTGCCAGCTCCCCTTTGTGCCTGAGCTCCAGGACATCTCAGGGTGCCCTGAAAACTGGTTTAAGGTAGCCTGGAATAGTGTTGTGCCCTGTTATCTTCTTTCATTCTTTATTGTTGTTTTTATTATCTAAGTAATAAAAGTCCAGAAAAAATCAGAAAGTACAGTTGAACAAAAAGAAAATAACACATCAGAATCTCACTCCTCAGAAAAATTATTTTGTTTTATATCATTTTACGTATTTTACTATGTGAAGGACTGACATGTATTTATAAATACATTATTTTATTTATATGTATTTATATATATACACATTATATACGTATATGTGTATATACACATACACACACACAGACCATTTGGTGGACTTATAATGAGTTTGATTAGCCACTAAGAACTCTTACTAAATCAATCATGTAGCAGTGGATTTTCCTAGGTGTTCTACTATTGTCAAGTATAAGTAAAACAAAACAAAACAAAACAAAACAAAACAAAAAAACTAGCCTTTAGTTGGTACAGTGGAATAGAGAGATAGAGAAATAAAAATAAATTAATATACCCCCTTGTGATCCTAGATTCTAATTGTAATGGAAAGCAACTTAGTTTTCATGCTATGTTTTATTTTTAGGTCATTTTCAAGTGCACAAGTATATGTATTTTTAAACTGTATTGATACAGTTTCCCTTCTACCAAATCATTTCTGGGTGTTAGAGTTTTACTTTGGAAAGCAATGACCTAACTTCAGTTGTTAATTCCCTTTCAAAATATCCCCAAATTTGGGAGCAGATGCAAGGATCCTATTGAAAATCTTGACCATCTTGGCTGTTTGGTGCAAATCTAAATCTTGGCTTGAAAAACATTTTTTAAAATTTTTGTCGGGGGGTGGTGAAAATTCAATTTTAGAACTTGCCTCGTATAAGGACTTCTTAAATCTACTTTCAGAATCTAAATACGGAGTATGCCTTTAATGATATCCGTTTAAAAATCAAGGGAATGGAGATGCCCCAGCTGGGAGGGTATGGGCAGAAAAAGCTTCCAGTGGCCTCTTTCATTTAATCACAGTCAGCTTTCCTTCTAGGGGGTTCCAAATTAGCAGTGGGGCAACTTTTATTTTTTATTTTTCAGTTTGAACAAGCAGGTGTTTCTTTCATGAGGCCCATATGTTCCTTCACAAGCTTTATCCAAAGCACCTACAGTATAGCCTATGGCAATGTGGCACACGGCCAATTTCCTTACAAGACTTTCCTTTTTATTCCAAGGAGAATATGTGGCAAGTGAATGTAAGTGTGTATGTGCATGTGTTTAGGTTCGTGTGTGTGTGTGCATGTGTGTTGAAGAAACAGAGCAAGAGAACCACAGCATTCTCTTTGGGTTGGTGGAGCATCTACTCATTATGCCAGAAAACCACAGCGAGGATGAGCCCACAGTGAGGCCTGAGGTCCAAACTGACCCCATGCCAAACTCCCGCTCATCGGCATATTTCCCAGCAGGCTGTAACATGGCTCTGGCAGACCCTGAGAGCAGCTGTGTCTGCCTGGCAGACAGGCAGTAGTTCGACCAGGTGGATTTCTTAAGTTAAAAATAACAGTCATTCTGAAGAAAGAAGAGCACCACTCAAAGTTGACTGTTCCTTGTTCAATCAGGATCACCCACAGGAACCCAAAGGAGTGAGCCAGGGCGAAGTGACGGAAGTCTGTAGAGGTGAGAAAATAGAGAGCCTTCTACTGTAACTGCGGGGAAATGGGAAAACACCTGGAAGCCCCGATATCTGGCCAAGAGGTGTGTGAGAAATGATTTTCTGTAGAAGTGTAACTTCATGATAATCATCAAAGTTTATGAGTTGCTAGGGAGGAAGTGAACAATGTTTAGGAAAGGAAAAAGCTTGCCCTTCAGAACAAGCAACTGGTCTAACACTTATGACAGGGACATTAAATAATTGAGAGCAAAAAGCTGTGTGCTATTTGGTCCTACAAGCTTGAAAACGAACCTGCCATCTCTACTCGTCCTATACTCACCTTTATGTCTGTATTTACAGGGAAGTGAAACATATGAATCCCTTTATTCTATATTTGCTAGAAATATGGGAGTATGTTACCATCAAAAGATACTACTACAAAAATTCTTAAAAGGTGACAATTAATAAATTTGAATTGAAACATGCCACAAATATAGAAATTGCAACAACTTGTAAGAGTAAAATCAGTGGCAGTGCTCTGCCTGAGCATGATATTTAAAAAAAACAAAACAAAACAAAAAAACACACAAACTATTTTGAAATAAAGAAGATGAACAGGACCAAATAGCTACCTATAAATTATTTTGCATTTGGTTTTCTTTCATTCCCAGCACAATGCCTTCTGGTGATTTGCTTCCTGAAGTGCTGTTTGTGTATTAGCAGTGTCTCCTTGTTAATTGTAAATTGTAAATTTCCGTTAGCAGCATTTCTTTGGAGCTTGCTAGAAATGCAGAATATCTAGCTCCACCCCAGACCTACTGAATCAGAATCCACATTTTAATGAGATCCTCAGGTGATTTGCATGCACATTAAAATTTGAGAAACTGTCCTGGTTCCATTCGGAAAACTTAATTTCTATAGTTAGTTACACCTATTATTTATTCCAGACAATGCTGATTGTAATATTTATCCATGGTTGCTGGGTAATGAAACCATCAGTCACTATCTCAACCTACATGGGGATTCTGAAATAAAAGTTAAAAACCTTTCTCAGTGTTTTGGCTGAAATTGACAATACTAGAAGAATTCAATTTATAGGAATAATAAAAGCAAAGCCATATGTAGTCACACATTTTGAATTGCTGAAGTTTAAATCTGTTTGCTTTAATCACATTAGACCCTGCTCTATTACTCTAGGACAATTATTTCAAGGAAATGATGGCATCACAGAGCATCTCATTAAAGGTATTGATTAGCTGTCATAAAGTCAGCTGAGAATGATATTCGGTGCCAATTAAATTGAAGCCTTATGTCTCAAATAAGATTGTATTAGCTAATCTTAAATTTTGTCTATTAGACTATGTGATAATTTAGTCTAGTAGATAAAATTAATGAATTTTGTCTACTAGCTAAAATGTACAAAGATACAGTATTATTCCTTGATTGCTACAGTCTCTTCAAACAATGGTGAAAAGTGATTCACGCTTCAACTTTGTGATAAGCGGACAACATGAGATTGGAGGCACCAATGCACACACAATGAAGCATAATGCATGGAAGAATACACTGGTGACAGGGGAGTGTGACCTCTGTTTCTGTAATCTGAGACTGCATCCTGCTATTGACCTACTCTCTCAACTTCACCTAACACCAATGGAAATCCTGTACGTGAAACAATGACAGGATATTTCTGGAAAAGTTATAAAAAGTCAGGGCTCTGGAGAGAACTATTCAAAACGCATTGTTCATGAACTCATGGAATCTTTACATAACACCCACCAAATAACAGTATTTTTAAAATATCTAAGGAAATTCCTTACTTATCAAATTCAATCGGCGTTTACTTTAAAAGAAAAAAGCAGTTTTGGCCTCTAGGCATTAAAGATTTACAGTTTAGATATTCAGAGGAAAATTATTTTTAATGAACTAATGTAGCGATTCTTGAACTTTCACATGCACCAGGATCATCTGCAAGGCTGGGTAGAGCACGGGATTCCCTGGGTTGTATTCCAGATTCTGTAGGTCTGAAGCAGGGCCTGGAATTTGTATTTCTAACAAGTTCCCAGAAGATGGTGATGCCACTGGTCCAGGGACCACAATTAAAAATCCCAGAACTAAAGTGTATTACCGATTACTCGCATTGCTAATTTTATGTTCATTTATTCTACAAATATTATTAATTATTTTCTGTGCATCCAGGACAATGCTAGTTGTTAAGGATGCAAAGTTGAATAAGTCATCCTTGCTTTCCATAGTCTGATATAATTTGCTGTGTCCCCACCCAAATCTCATCTTGAATTGTAGCTCTCATAATTCCCATATGTTGGGGGGGAACATGGTGGGAGATAATTGAATCATGGGGGCAGTTTCCACCATACTGTTCTCATAGTAGTGAATAAGTTTCATAAGATCAGATGGTTTTATAAGGGGTTTCTCCTTTTGCCTGGCTCTCATTCTCTCTTGTCTGCCAACATGTAAGACCATGCCTTTCGCCTTCTGCCATGATTGTGAGGCCTCCCCAGCCACGTGGAACTGTGAATCCATTAAACCTCTTTTTCTTTATAAATTACCGAGTCTCGGGTATGTCTTTATCAGCAGCCTGAAAATGGACTAATATGTAATCGAATAGGATTACACAGTCCCATAGAGAAGTACCTATTTTCCTTAGGCCATAAATTAGAGGCGGTAAGCCCTGCCTCTGCCCTGTGTATCGGTGTAGAGACTGGTGTCGCTCATTCCCTGTGCCTCCACTTCCCTCCACCCTCAAAAGGTCTTCACAGTACAGGGAGGGTTCTGTCTCAATTCCTTCCTCTTCCAGGCCCCAGGAGATGGTATTCAACATTAGCTGGCCATCCAGACTCCACACCCAGCATGGACTACCATTCCCATGTTGCTCACTGAGTCTTATTTACTTTCTGTTATTTACAATATCTGTGACCTAGCAGGTCATTTTCTTGCAAATTGGAGCTTGAGTCAGCCTTGTGCATCACAGTCACCACACCTAGGTTTCCACTTTGGATCCTGCTCTCCTGATTTGCTCTTGCAAGGAGCATTTTTGTAACAGTGCAATTACTTTCATTTCACTGATAATAACTATTCAAGTAGCCCACCTGGATATAATAGGAGCTGGGAAGACATCTCCCAGTTACATATCTACAGTAGGGAAGGGTGGCACAAATCCTTAGCAGGCCATGTATCAACTCTTCCAGAGTCCAGCTCTCAAATATCCACAAACACCTTTCATACAAAACACACTCACCGCCTCAAGAGGACAAACCAGAGTTCATCAAACTCTAGTTCAATCCTAGCTCAAAGTCCAGGATTTCTGAATAATATCCTCAATATTCCATCAAGAGTGTATGTGGCTTCATTTAGTTTGGCAACTTATAAAAAAAAAATCTCCACTATACAGATGAATAAAGACAAACTTAGATGAAGTCACGTGCTTAGGTCATGGGTGGCAGAATCAAGCTTCATACCTGGTCACTCTCACTCCAGAACTCATGCTCTTTCCCCTCTGCCACTCCACCTCCCTACAAGAGGTGTCAGAATTAGTGTGAGCAGTTGCTCTGGAGTTGGCTTCCTACTGGGGATAAACTACTTTTAAATCCGCAAATTTTTATATCTGCATCACTTCTTTCAAGAAAAGAAGGGCTTTTACTGAAAACAGTTGAAATGAAAAATTCACCTGAGGATATACATACAAGCTAAAACTTGGACAAGAGAGTGAGAGAGCTGAGAGTGGGTTATAGGCAGACTTGGGAGACCTCTCCCCAAGGCCACAAGTCACTCCTGAGGGCAAAGAGGGATTATCTGGCATCTACCAACCGAGTCCCCTTCAGAATGCCCTCTAGCTAAAATTCACAGAGCATGTCACCAGACACTGGGCTGGAAGGGACAAACTGGCCTGAAAGATGAGTTGGTTAATCATGACCAACCAATTGAGAATCACAGCTATTTATTCTACAGAAAAACGTTGCTGCCAAACATAGCTAGACACTGAGGGCTTTCATTTAGAGTAATATGCTTACTCTTTTCCTGTGTTTCCTATGGGCCCAGTTTTGTCTTGTCCATGCAGTTGTAGGTAATTCACCCTAGTATTAGCATGGGATTAATTCTTAAGGAAACATGAAGCAAGTCAAATATTTTTCCAATTTAAGTTAATCATAGGTTTCTGTTTATTTCTTCAATTAAAATTATATGTTATATTTTAATTAAAACTAAAAAATTACTTAACACATTTTCAGCATGTTTTCTCATGTTCTCCTAAAAATTATGAGAATGATTGTAATTATTCCAATATGCAGAGTGAGCTGGAATAGAAAAAACTGAGTTTATCATGAAGCTGAGTATGAACCTTTAAGTTCAAAGATTGTAGGCTTCCTCAGAAGCTAACAATGAGAAGGGGATATGAAATTGTGATAAACCTGTCTCAAAAACCTCTTACATGTGACCAAGTAGAAAATTAGCTTCTGCATGCCCTGCGTGATGTGACCCATGAGAGGATGAAGGGACAGATACTGATCGCCTAAGCTGAAGTCATGTACTTAGGAAAGATAGCCTTAGTTCTTAGGTCAGAGACTCAAACTTGTTTTTAGTTGACATTTTTTGACCCCATTTCCACTTTTAAAAGACCTATATTTCCAAGCATAGCTGCCCTTACTCCCAATATATACAACTGTGCTTATAATCCCAGTAGAGGTGTGTAAGTCTTTGCACAGGCAAGATAAAAACATGTTACCCACAGAGTTCACATTTATCTGGGCCCAGATGGGGACAGATGGAGCAATCTGAAGGCAGGATTGAGAAGGAAGTAATATCACACTATAATGAGCCTGTATGATCTTCATCCATTTCTTCCTTAGTGACATCCTATTTCCAGGATTCCAGTGTCTGGAGAGTTTGTCCGTTCCCTGATTGTACATTGGCTTAAATAGATCCTTTTAATTCCCCTGACCAGATCAGAAACATCCCACCCATAGCCTTGCTTATCCCAGGCCTCAGGATCCATAGTTGTGGGACTCAACCTCCAATCATTTTGGAGGTAGAATGAACTTACGTCCTCTTGTTTCTATAATAATACACTGAGTGTCTGTCTTGCTTTCTCACCCATGGTAACTTGACTATGTTAATTATCATTGTAAATTCATGCATTGGTTTTCTGGATTGTCATATTTATCATATCCTTCCTTCCTTCCTTTCTTCCTCCCTCCCTCCTTTCCCCTCCCCTCTCCTCTCCTCCCTTCCCCTCCCTTCTCCTCTCCTCCCTTCCCCTCCCCTGCTCTGTTCTGCCCTTCCCTTCCCTTCCTCTGCCCTGCCCTGCCCTCCCCTCTTCTCTCCTCCCTCTTTTCTTTTTCTTTCTCTTTCTTTCTTTTCTTTCTCTTTCTCTTTCTCCTTCCTTCCTTCCTTCTCTCTTTCTCTCTTTCTTTTTCACAGGGTCTCACTTTGTTGCCTTGGCTTGAGTACATTCTCTCTCTTTTCTTTCTTTCTCTCTTTCTTTCTCTATCTTTCTTTCTCTCTTTCCTTCTTTCTTTTCTTTTCTCTTCCTTCCTTCTTTCCTTCACTCTTTCTCTCTTTCTTTCTTTCTTTGGGTCTCACCCTGTTGCCTTGACTGGAGTGCAGTGGCACGATCATAGCTCACTGCAGCCTCAGACTCCTGGACTCAAGTAATCCTCCTGTCTCAGCCTTCTGAGTAGCTGGAAGTACAGATGTGTGCCACCATGCCTGGCCATATTTCATCATTTCTAATGCATGTTGTTTCACTTTTTAAAATTTTATCCTTTAAAATATTTTAACATGTGCCTTATATCAATGGCATCTTTAGGCAGGTGGCATTTGTGACATGGCTGGCATTAATCATACTTGGTTGTTATACCTGGTGCCATGAGTAGACAACTGCCACCACTTGTGTTTCAGTCAACAAACTATTTTGTTTTGTTGTTGTTCACTTGAAAATGAAGTAAGAGTTCAAGCTCTTGCTGAATACCACCTTCAGCTGGCACCTTCCAATGAGCTTATGAAAGCACCAATATCAAAATATGCAGAAAGTGTGCCAGCAGTTTAGAAGAAAATGCTGAAGATAAAAGTAATGTACTAACATTTAAGACATGCTTCATCACCAATACCCTTCATGTAATAAAGCAGGGGCTCAAACTCAAGCATGTGTCAGAATCACCTGCAGAGTTTGTTAAACACAGATTGCTGGACTCCAATCCAGAGTTTCTGTTTCAGTAAAGATCTGGTGTTGGGCCCAACAATGTGTGTTTCTAACAGGAGTCCAGATGATGCTGATGTCACTTGTCCAAGCATTATATTTGCAGAACCAGTGTCCTACAGAATGATTTAAAATGAAAATGTTTCTCCATCTGCTAGCTCTTAGGGCAGCATGAAGACAGCTTGACACTGAGGCAGCTTCCAGAGTCAGCTCTCTGGAACTCCCAAGCAAATTTTCCCATTTCCTGGACCATAAATTTATCTCTCCACCATACTCTATGGACTTTCCTCTTTTTCTCCCCAAGCCTGTGGCCATTTCTTCACATCTCTCCTGGCAGAAGGATTGGCCCTGCAAATATCTTTCAAATCCTGAGCGATATTTGCTCATTTCTGTTTTTCTTCTCACAGTAATTATTCACAATTCTTGATGTGAATGGGTGGCAGAGGAGGGCGTATCTGGAAGGGTGGGTGAATCCACCTTTGGGATTCATTTGAGAGAGTTCAGTGAACTGAAGAGAAGATTTAATGCAAAAGTCTAAAACAGAAAACAATATTTTTTTTTCATTTTTCTACTGCTGCACATCCTTCCCTATTTAATGTTAATTTTTATCTTGGGTTTTCCTCCCCTAGAATTGAGGAACTGGAACTCTGTCTAAATCTATATCTTCTAAATAGTTAATTCTCACATGCTCCAAAAGAAGCAACGAATACTCCTCCAACATGTAACAAGTATAAATTTTACTTTAATGAATCAGATGTTTGCAAACAAGGATTTTGCTTTATTTTGCACCTGATATACTTCTCTTGACTTTTGATCCCATCGTCTGAGCCGTCCATCTGCTCGGAGCAACCTAGCCATGCTCTCCCATTTCAGTCGACTCAGTGTAATCCAAAAATATTCCAGCTGAAACTAAGCATTAAGATTGTAGGCGCCATTCAGTGCAAAGCTTCTTTCTCCAGGGTACGTGGTGTCCTTGCATGCCTGCTCACAGCTATGAGAAGGAGCTTTCAGAAAAGAGGCAAAGCCAAAGCCCAGCACTGTCCTAGGGCTCTGGTGATGCCCAACTGTGAAGCCTTGATGGTTGCCCCTATTACTGTAGATGGAACTAATTGCTCACTCTGTCATGAGGCATGTTGGATATTCTTAGGACCATCATTTGGGTTCTCCTCAGTAACTACTTGGTAATCCTGATAAGACATGATTGGGGTTTTTTCACCTCCCCAACTCTCCCCTCCTGCCAACCATGAGCTTTCTACCCATCATAGCTCCATTAATCAGATCTCCCTTCTTGGGCAGGTTTTTGTTTGACAACAAAGTCATGCTCCCTAGGAGAAGCTAACACCTGCCCCTACACTGTTTGTGGCCATAGGAATCTTGGGAATTCCTACCTTGCACACATGAGGCAGTCTTTACTTTCTTCCACCTCAATCTGTTACTGCCCACTTTCTGTTGCCCTTCCCTGTTGCCCTCCTGTTCTACCTGGATCTGGGGTTCTGCTAAACAGCAAATGCCAGGAGAGAAGCAAATCATGTATTTAAAATTACCCCTAAGCTTGGGAGAAAATCCACCCACTGTCTCCATTATTGAGATTACCCAGGAGGCCGTGCACTTGATTCTTCCTTTCCTTATGTTTCCAACTCTCATTCCTCCAACTTCTCAGACAAATGTATATAGCCATGGAGTGGGGTGGGGGAATTGTGGGAGGGAGGTGTTGGGTTGGGAGAATTAGAGTCATTTATTTTACTTGTTCACTGTGCCCTGGGGCTTTGGGTAGGGTGTCTGGCTTCCAGGAAAAGATGCTTCATTGAATTTAAGAAGTGAAATAATATAAAAATATTTGTTCTCCTCTATACTTTCTCTTTACCTATGAGTGGAAGGGGCCAGCAGGTAGTCTGAAGACTCAAGAAGGGGCATTATTCATTGATACTTCATATTAGTTTGTTACCTACTTCATTTTCTGGTGAGCACAAATTTGCAGGAAACACACTTCTCAACTGGGGTTCAACCAAATTTACAACATAAATGTTTGAAGCCCTGCCTCTGAGCCAAAGTAAGTTAATTAAGATAATTCATTAGACCAACATCCATTGAGTACTCCAAATATTTATATATATATGGCACTGGCTAGATAATAATACATGGGTGATCATGGTAGGAGTACTGAAGTTGGGCAGAGGGTCAATAAATATTTCTGAGAGGAGGCTGAGTATCAAAATATGAAGACCAGCTGGCCAGCATGTCAAGAGGCCACATGGAATGACACCTTTATATGAGCCAAAATAATAAATGTCCTACTTCAATCATTGTAGTTATAAAACTTCACGGTGCCTACTCGTGTCTATGCTTGTCTCTGCTTAAAACATAAGCACCTTGAGGGTGAAGTCCGTGCTTTGCTCTTTGCCAAAATCTCACACCTTACCTGGCAAACATCAGATGCACTATGAGAATCAGTAATTTGTTGGAGCATTATTATTATGAATAGAATGCTGAGTAACATTCCAAAAATGATTAAACCTTGAGAATTATTTGACAGAAACAAAATATAATCATTCTTTAACTACTGGTGTAAAAATTGCACTCTTATATCAACCACTCACAGTTGAAATTAAAATGGAATCTCTCTCATAACAATATTAGAAGAAGAAAATTAATGGCTTTGCATTAATGAGCTTCCTGGTTTATTACTTAATAAATTACTGTTAGTTACAAGAAATATTTTAGAAGACTGTAACTGTTAGATACACTGTATTCCATGCATATTGATGTCATGCGAAATTATTTTGACTTCCTTTTACAAAAGACAAATGAAAAATCATTTAAAGAATTATAAGGATGCAAAATGCTAGCTCTGGTGACCTGATGTTTTTATGATTATGTCATATATATCACAAATAAATCATAGCCATTGTATTGTTGCATCTTGTTAAATTGTATGAAGATCTAATTTAAGGCCAATGTTGATAACGTTGTAGATAAATTAACGATGTTCTTTGCATGGATGGTTTTATAGCAGAGACTCAGTGGTGAGGAAGTTAAAATTCTGTTAGAATCTCCATTATAAATTTTCAAAGCATCTTGTTCTCTGATTGAAATTTAGTAGCAAATCCGAAGACTAGAACTGTCTTACTAATTAAAAGAAATTATTTTACCCTGGTTAAAAGATGCAAAGTTACAAGAAAGTTAATGCATCTGTATTTCCTAGCATTATTAAAAGATAATGTCTACCCATACAAAATAGTAAATCAGGACAGAAAACACCATGTGTTACAAAAATGAATACGAAATTATAAAATCAAACCCAAGCCGAACCAGCAATTTGGCACTTCCCTGGACCTCTCTTAATTGTCAGTGAAAAATGGAGTTTCAATAGGAATATATCTAAAATCTTTCTACCTATGATCTATTGCTTACATTGTATTATCAGTCACATCCATCATTTTTAGTGTTAACAGGCCAAACACAGAACTAAAAAGAACATTCCATATTCCATCTCCCCACCAACATGCTGCAATTTCTTAAGCTCTATTGCAGACCATAGGAATTTATTCCCTTCTTCAAGATTGCCAGGAAGACCATCCCGGTTCAGCTCATGTATAGCGTAAGAATCCTCACACAAGCATATATTTAAAAGGCATTTAAATTGGCAAAATATATAACTTTGTAACTTAGCAACGTTAGACTTATAATAGACACATTGTAAGTAACAATTAATGTCTATAGCACACGAGGATATTATACTTGGTATAACTTAGATCCTGAAAGATTAATTTGCATAATAGACTATGACCACATTAAAAAAAAAAAAACAATTATGCCTAGCCCAAAGTACTTTATCATAAAAGCAGACACATTCACATGGGAATTAATTTTCTATTTGGCTTCTTTCTGTAAATCAATATCCAAAGAAGCCTAAAGTTTCTTAAGCTAAAACCAGAATGAATTACTTCAGGGAATGAGATTCCACACCTGACCAATGTTCACTGGCTACAAGACAGGAAAATCTTTGTTGTTTATTACAACATCCAAATACTATATTAAGTGCTTAATTACGAGTAGTGTTATATGAAATACTAATATGACAGGACTTGGACTTTAAAAAAAGAACTTGAATAATATGACCAGGGCATGCCTTCAGCACATACAAGGCATAATTGCACTTCATAAATAGAGAGTGAATTTTTCCAGTTTGACTGAGTAGGTAGGAAATTATAAATCTCTCTCAGACTGTTATAGTTTAAGCCAATTTTCTTTGATTATGTCAACTGTAGGGCAAGAGAACTGCTTATTGACAGTCTCTGACAGCCCTTTTTCTATCGAATGACTATAAAATATTTCCTAAGTTTTATGTTTTGCCAGCAGAAAAAAAAAAGCCTTGTTTTTTCAATATTTCTTTCAAGTGTGATATCCAATTAAACCATGTTTGCAGCTCTTCTTTGAATCCTCTCTGTATTCTCTATAACCCTCATTCATTTGGTAAGTGTATGCCAATAATATTTTGATTTTTCCCCCAAGAGAATGGCTCATATTCTCTTCTGTGTTTTTTGTTTTGTTTTGTTTTGTTTTGGATACATTCAATGTTATGCTTGTGCTGTACACTGCAGACAGGTCTTCATTGCAGACTTGGAGCAAGCTCATCACCCACCATGTCCTACTTTCCTATCCAACCTATGTTTGGTCAAACCTTTGCCTATTTGAACTTGTGCAAAAGCTCTTTTCTTGGGTGTTATGCAGCAATTATCCTGTGGAAACCTCTCTATTAATTCTTTAGTTTACAAGATCACTTTAGTTCTACATTTGTCTCCTGAGATGCTGAGCATGCTTATTAAAGGAAGCATTCTTTGAAAAGTCCAGGCCACTCCCTTATTAAGACTTGGAAGAGACAGAGCACAGAAATGAGCACTGTGTAATAGTATTTTCTTGATGCCCCTCCAAACTGACATTAAATTACTCATAGACATTTTATATGATAGGATCTTACAACTGGTTGTATATCCAATGAATGATGGGTGTTGTCTGTATTTTGACATAGATACCCATGCCCTGTGAAACTAAATTAAAATCTTTGCTGTTATGAAGATAGGTTGAATCTCTGATTTCCCGTAAATCTCTCCAGGCTGCCCAACAGCAATTTTTCCTAACTGAGAAAAGACTTTAGCTTTGTTAGAGGAGGGGATTGTCACTGAACTTCATGAGGTGGCAGGTCGGCTTCACCATTTCCCCTTTAGGCTTCTCCCTAAGGGATGGTGAGCTGCTCATCTTATCATGGCTCCTATCTCGAGATCATGATATTCACCGGGCTAGGTTTTGCTAGAAGTGTTAGGTAAATGGGAGCCTAGAAGAGCCAGGGTGACTCCATTTTAAAATCAACTCCATCTTAATATTAGCAAGGCACTCAGACCTCCTTCTCCCCCTCCCCGCTGGTGCTCTCTGGTTCATGTGGGAACAGATCTAGTCAGGTCTTGCTTCAGGAAAACTCCAGCTGGTATTTTGTTTCTTCTCTTTTTCTTCCCCAACCTTCACCTTCAATCTTCAACCTTCAAAGATGTCATTTTTCCTTCTGAGCCTGCAGTCACACCTGAGCTTGCTGGATCTAAGATTTATATTAAAAGGGGAAACAGGGGGCCTCCCTTTCATCTCAAGTCAAAATTATATGCTCCAAATACCTTGTCAAAGAGGCCCTATGTTGGGGCATCAGGTGCTGGCTTAGTTGCTACTAAAACAGCACGGTATTTCCTATTTTTCTATTATTCCTTGTGTCTATAGTGTCCTAGGGGCTGTCCATGGAAAAGAGAGGTCAGGAAGGTCACAAACACTTCAAGGTCCCTAATAGTAAAATCATAAAAGAAACAAACTTCTTAACGTTTAACATTGACACCCAAGTAGAGGCCAGTGGATGCTGTTGTTGGGAAACAATTTATCAGACAGGGAGGTTGTGTGATGGGTTTTATCTGGTACAGTCCATTTGGCTTCTCTGAATAATAAAAAAATTATTTGTTTTAGAGTGAAGAGGCTTTTCCAAGTGCTTAAAGTGTCCAGCTGCTTAGTGAACAAGGATCTAGCTCTGGTTGAGTATGGAAATATCTTTCCTGGGAAAATGTTTTCGAGGTGGTGGTTTTTCCTGGGAAGAATTTTAGAGGTTATTAATTTTTCTTTATTTCCCAAATGCTCATTTTCTATTCTGTGATGGAGGATCAGGAATCTCAGCAAACACAGAAGGGCTTCATCGGATATAGGGCTGTGCATAAGCCTGGCTATGGAGCCCAGCAGAAAAAGAGAACAGTTGGTGTGGACACATTGAAGGGAAGGAGCATTGGTACTCATTTTCCCATTCCAAAGGCCTACCCTTGCCCACCATCCTGTCCTCTGTCTCCAGTTGATTCCACAGTGCATTACAATTATGGTTTATTTCCCAATGTCCTAAATAATCCTTTTCTGTCTATCTCATTTTTCCCTACTAATTCTACTTCTAAGATTTGGCCCTGGCCTTCTTCTCACACTAGTACATCCTCCTTCCTGGAGACCTCAGGAACTACCATCCAGGGTAGATCCAGGTTTCGTAGGACATAAAGCTTATCCAGTTTGATGCAGCTCCATGTAGGTCCCCCAAGTGTTTTTGTTTTGAAAATTTTATAGACACCATTGACCATGGGAAATGTGGCCCTCAGCTTCAAACCTACCCATTTATACTCTATTTTCTGAGGCTGATGCTGGCACTGTGAAAACCACATTTTTCTATAGCCAGGTGGCTCCCTGTTAGGCTCCTAAAACATACCTTTAGGAATGCTAGAGGAAAACTGGATCGCTGGAGGAGGGCTCCTACCTGCGTACCTTTTGATCCTGATGCTATTGTGTCCGGAATTGGTGGGTTCTTGGTCTCACTGACTTCAAGAATGAAGCCGCGGACCCTCGCGGTGAGTGTTACGGTTCTTAAAGGCAGCGTGTCCGGAGTTTGTTCCTTCTGATGTTCAGATGTGTTCGGAGTTTCTTCCTTCTGGTGGGTTTGTGGTCTCCCTGGCTCAGGAGTGAAGCTACAGACCTTCGCAGTGAGTGTTACGAATCTTAAAGCAGAGCCTCTGGAGTTGTTCGTTCCTCCCAGTGGGCTCGTGGTTTTGCTGGCTTCAGGAGTGAAGCTGCAGACCTTCACAGTGAGTGTTACAGCTCATAAAAGCAGTGTGGACCCAAAGAGTGAGCTGTAGCAAGATTTATTGCAAAGAACGAAAGAACAAAGCTTCCACAGTGCGGAAGGGGACCGGAGTGGGTTGCCACTGCTGGCTCGGGCAGCCTGCTTTTATTCTCTTATCTGGCCCCCACCCACATCCTGCTGATTGGTAGAGCAGAGTGGTCTGTTTTGACAGGGCGCTGATTGGTGCGTTTACAATCCCTGAGCTAGACACAAAGGTTCTCCATGTCCCCACCAGATTAGCTAGATACAGAGTGTTGACACAAAGGTACTCCAAGGCACTACCAGATTAGCTAGATACAGGTGTCGATTGGTGCATTTACAATCCCTGAGCTAGACATAAAGGTTCTCCAAGGCCCCACCAGAGTAGCTAGATACAGAGTGTCCACTGGTGTATTCACAAACCCTGAGCTAGACACAGGGTGCTGATTGGTGTATTTACAATCCCTGAGCTAGACATAAAGGTTCTCCACGTCCCCACCAGACTCAGGAGCCCAGCTGGCTTCACCCAGTGGATCCCGCACCGGGGCTGCAGGTGGAGCTGCCTGCCAGTCCCGTGCCGAGCGCCCGCACTCCTCAGCCCTTGGGTGGTCGATGGGACTGGGCGCGGTGGGGCAGGGGGTGGCACTGGTCGGGGAGGCTCGGGCCGCACAGGAGCCCATGGAGGGGGTGGGAGGCTCAGGCATGGCGGGCTGCAGGTCCCGAGCCCTGCCCCGCGCGAAGGCAGCTAAGGCCCGGTGAGAAAAGCGCAGCCCCGGTGGGCTGGCACTGCTGGGGGACCCAGTATACCCTCCGCAGCTGCCGGCCCGGTTGCTAAGTCCCTCATTGCCCGGGGCCGGCAGGGCCGGCCGGCTGCTCCGAGTGCAGGGCCTGCCAAGCCCACGCCCACCCAGAACTCCAGCTGGCCTGCAAGTGCCCCGCGCAGCCCCAGTTCTACTCACCCCTCTCTCTCCACACCTCCCTGCAAGCTGAGGGAGCTGGCTCTGGTCTTGGCCAGCCCAGAAAGGGGCTCCCACAGTGCAGCAGTGGGCTGAAGGGCTCCTCAAGTGCCGCCAAAGTGGGAGCCCAGGCAGAGGAGGCACCGAGAGCGAGCGAGGGCTGTGAGGACTGCCAGCACGCTGTCACCACTGCCAGCACGATGTCACCTCTATCATCCCAGCAGTGCTTCTTCACCTAGGCAGCAGCACTTCATTCAAGAGTAACAGTTGATTCCAGTGTGTGGTTTTTCCTATAGTCTTAGAGAAAATATCATCACATGATTTCAGAGCACCAGCTAGCTCTTCTCTACAGCAAAGATTTGAGTTCTAGCTTTCTGGAGCTCTCTTCTGTCTTCTAAATTTTAATAATTCTAACTTTCCCTTTGTTTTTCAGCCCATAGTGAGGTAGAAGCTTCCTGCATTTAAATCTCCATGCACTTTGGAGTCCCTTTTGCCTAAGTATTGAGGTATGATTTACATACAGTAAAATTCTCCTATATTAGTATACAATTATTTGAGTTTGGATAAATATATGAAATCATATAACAACCACCAAAATTAAAGATTTTAATAACCCCATTGGCACATATTATTTTTTCATGACCCCAACATATTCTTTACATCAACAACCCCCCACCCTACCACCATCCTCAGCCTCTAGCGACCACTACTCTATTTTTGTTGTTGTTGTTGTTTTGAGATGGAGTCTTGCTCCGTCACCCAGGCTGGAATGCAGTGGCACGATCTCGGCTCACTGCAACCTCTGCTTCCCAGGTTGAAGCAATTCTCCTGCCTCAGCCTCCCAAGTAGCTAGGACTACAGGCGCACACCACCATGCCCAGCTAATTTTTTGTATTTTAGTAGAGACGGGGTTTCACTGTGTTGCCCAGACTGGTCATGAACCCCTGAGCCCAGGCAATCCACCTGCCTCAGCCTCCCAAAGTGCTGGGATTACAGACGTGAGCCACCACACCTGGCCACTACTCTATTCTCTATAGAGCAAAGTTTTGTCGCTTTGGGAATATCATAGAAATAAAGCCATATAGTATGTAGTTTTTTTGAGCCTGACCTCTCTAAATTAGCATAATGCATTTGAGATTCATCTACATAGTTGCATTTAGCAGTAGTTTATTGCTTTTTTATTGCTGAATAGTATTCCTTTGTAAGACCACAACATTTTTTACTTATCCTTTTGCCAGTTGACAGACTTTTGTGTCATTTCCAATTTTTGGTAATTATAAGTAAAGGCACCAGAAGTTCACGTATAAATTTTCATGTGAAAGTAAGTTTTCATTTCCTGTGGTAAATACCTAGACATGGGATTTGTGAGTCATATATAGTAAGTGAACATTTAACTTTATAGGAAACTATCAGACTGGTTTTTCACAGTGGCTGTATCATTTCCATTACTACCAGTACTGTGTAAGAGTTTTAGGTACACTGCATTTATACCAGCAATTGATACTCTGTTTTTTGTGTGTTTTCTTTCTTGTCATTCTTAGAGATATATAGTAGTATCTCCCTGTGGGTTTCATTTGCATTTTCTAATGACTAGTGATGTTGAAGATCTTTTTTAAATGATTATTTAGACTCAGCATTCAATTCAAACCACTTCTCCAGTAATAATTTATATTGTTTCCTAACTAAATCTTCTAACATTTTTTATTTAAATACAAGAAGAGTAACACTCTTACAAGGTGAATGAAAAGAGAGATTCTTGTATTAGGAAGGAATTTAATGCATTACCTCCAAGGATAAATGATCATATTAACTTGGTATATATATATATATATATATATACACATTTTCTCTCTCTCTCTTTCTGTATGTGTGTGTGTGTATGTATATGTGTGTATTATATTCATTTATTTAGGGTACCCAGAACAAAGCTTAATAGAAGAGGAAATAGGTGACAGAAATATTTTAAGATATTAACAGATAAATTGCCCCTGTATTTCTATAGATCCCTATATTCCATGACCCTTTCCCAGGTCAGGCATCTAAAACACACAACGTCACGAAAAAATGCAATTGATAAAGGGAATAAAATTCCTGGCTTTAGAATATCAAAAACCTAGGGTTTCAGGCAAAAAGAAAACATGTGGAAGAATATATGATAAGGCAGTATCTAACCTTTGCTCAAACTAGGTAAAAGATGTTTAGGACAAGAGGAGAGGTAGAGGGAGCCATCAAGGAATCAAAGAGAGCTGAGACATTGGCAGGCATCCTCTATGTCCCACTGCCTTCAGCCAAGACCCATGGGGAAGACAATGGAACTCCCAAATGGGTTTGAGGATCTGAAAGCACAGAGGGACAGTCATAGAACCATCAGCTCCTCAGTTCCCATCCTAGTGCTAGACAAGAGAAAATGTCTGTTTCGTGATCTTAGGGTTGAGTCAGCCTCATAAAATCTCCCAATGCTTAGTAGAATGTTTCTTGCATAACTGAGAACAATGTGGCACTAACAGAGAGGTGGAAGACCAGAAGAGGTCGCAAGTGGGAGTGACCTATTGACAAACCCCATGCTGGAAATAGGATGATTGATGACTCTTAGGACCAGATACATGCCAGTGGCATGTGGAAGCTGGTTCACATTGACCTGCAGAAGCCGATTGTGTGCATCTCTTCCAAGTCTGCACCTTTAAATTGGCCTTCACAGCAGCATTTACACTAGGAAAATTGGCAAATACTGCTATAGGAATACCTCATTTTATTGCACACTGATTTGTTGAGCTTCACAGATATTGCATTTTTAAAATACACATTGAAGGTTTCCAGCAACCCTAAGTCCAGCAAGTCTATTGGTGCCACTTTTCCAACAGCATATGCTTACTTCATGTCTCTGCATCACATTTCAGTAATTCTTACCATGTTTTAAACTTTTTAAAATCATATCTCTTATTGTGAATCTGTGATCAGCTACTGTTGCAATTACTTTGGAGTGACATGAGCAGCACTCATATATGATGGTGAACTTTGATAAATGTGTTGGGTGTTCCAATTGCTCCACCAAATGTTGTGGGCATTCCAACTGCTCCATCAAATGGCCATTTCCTTGTCTCTCTCCCTCTCCTGGGGCCTCCCTAGTCTCTGAGACAAACAATATTGAAATGAGGCCAATTAATAACCATGCAATGGCCATCAAGTGTTCAAAGCTTCAAGTATTAGGTTGGTGCAAAAGTAATGGTGGTTTTGCCATTTTGCACCAACCTAATACTTTTGCATTACTTTTGTGCCAGCCTAATGAAAGAAAGAGTCACACATCTCTCAGATTAAATCAAAAGCTAGAAATAATTAAGTTTAGGGAGAAAAGCATGTTGAAAATCCAGATAGGCCAAAATCAAGGCCTTCTGCACCATTTTGCCAAGTTGTAAATGAAAAGGAAAAGTTCTGGAAGGAAATTAAAAGTGCTACTGCAGTGAACACATGAATGATAAGAAAGCAGAACAGCCTTATTGTTGATATGGAGAAACAACAACAATGAGAAAGTTCAAGTGGTCTGGATAGAAGATCAAACCAGCCACAACACTCCCTTAAGCCAAAGCCTAATCCAGAGCAAGGCCCTAATTCTCTTCAATTCTTTAAAGGCTGAAGGAGGTGAGGATGCTGCAGAAGAAAAGTTGGAAGCTAGCAGAGTTTGGTTCATGAGTTTTAAGGAAAGAAGCCATCTTCATAACATAAGAGTGCAAGGTGAAGCAGCAAATGCTGTTATTCATGACTCTAGGGCTGGGCTACCCTCATAAAATCTCCCAACACCTAGTAGAATGTTTCTTGCATAACTGAGAGGAATGTGGCATGGATGTAGAAACTGTAGCAAGTTATCCAGCAGATCTAGGTAAGATCATGGATGAAGGTGGCTACGCTAAACAACAGATTTTCAGTGTAGACAAAATGGCCTTCTATTTGAAGAAGATACCATCTAGAAATTTTATACCTAGAGAGAAGACAGTGCCCGGCTTCAAAGCTTCAAAAGATAGGCTGATGCTCTTGTTAGGGGCTGATGCAGCTGGTGACTTTAAGTTAAAATCAATTCTTATTTACCATTATGAAAACTCCAGGGCCCTTAAAAATGCTAAACCTATGCTGCCTGTGCTCTATAAATGGAGAAATAAAGCCTGGATGATAGCATGTATGTTTAAAGCATGTTTTACTAAAAATTTTAAGCCCACTATTGAGACCTACTACTCAAAAAAGAAAGATTTCCTCCAAAATATTATTGCTCATTAACAATGCGCCCAGTCACTCAAGAGCTCTGAAGATGTACAGGGAGATTAATTTTGTTTTCATGCCTGCTAATGCAACATCCATTCTGCATCCCATGGATCAAGGAGTCATTTCAATTTTCAGGTCTTATTATTTAAGAATATATAAAATGTATTTTTTAAGACTATGGCTGCCATAGATAGTGCCATAGATAGTGATTTATCTGTTTGATCGTAAATGGAAAACTTTCTGGGAAGGATTCACCATTACAGATACCATTAAGAACATTTGTGATTCATGGATGTCAAAACATCAACATTAACAGGAATATGGAAGGAGCTGATTCCAACTCATGGGTGACTTGGGAAGGTGGTGGTTCAGGATATCAGTGGAGAAAGTAACTGCAGATGTGATAGAAATAGCAAAAGAACTAGAATTAGAAGTCAAGCTTGAAGATGTGACTGAATTGCTGCCATCTCATGGTAAATTTTTTTTTTTTTTTTTGAGACAGAGTCTTGCTCTGGTAAAAAATCTCATGGTGAAATTTAAAAGGACAGAGTTCCTGCTTACATATAAGCAAAGAAAGTGATTTCTTCAGATGAAATCTACTACTGGTGAAGATGCTGTGAACACTGTTGAAATGACAGCAAAGGATTTAGAATATCACATGAATTTAGTTGATAAAGCAATGGCAGAGTTTGAGGATTAACTCCAAGTTTTAAGGAAGTTCTACTGTGAGTAAAATGCTATCAAGCAGCATCACATGCTACAGAGAAAGCTTGTTTGGAAAAAAGAGTCAACTGACATGGCTAACTTTATTGTTGTCTTATTTTAAGAAATTTCCATAGCCACCTCAACCTTCAAGAACTACCACCCTGAGGTAGCTGTGGAAATCTCTTAGAATAAGACATTGCAAAAATATTACAATTTGCTGAAGATTCAGAAGATCGTTGGTATTTTTTTAGTAATATAGTGTTTTAAAATTAAGGTCTATTCATTTTTTAGACATAGTGCTGTTGTACACCTAGTAGACTGTAGTATAGTGTAAATATAAGTTTTATATGCATTGGGAAGCCAAAAAATGTGTGTGATAAACTTCATTGTGATGTTTACTTTAGTCCAATAATCTGGACCCAAACTTGCAATATCTCTGAGGTATGCCTGTAATCAGGGGGCTTTTTTCCCTCCCAGTGCTTGTCTACCAGCACATCACTGGCTGTACCTCTACCCCCTGTAGCCTCAACACAATGCAAAATCTTAAGAATTACATCAAATTTCTACCATCTAGTGAAATGATAGCTCAAAGTAAATATTAAATCATTATCATAAAATTATGATATCACATTTTGTGCACAACTGAGATTGTGAAATGAGATTCATACTCTATATATCTAGCAAGCTAGCTATCACAAAAAGTATTCTTTAGAAATGCTGTAATAAAATAACTGGATGTTTTAAACAAGTCTTAAAACTTATGTTGTCTATTACTTTATTTGAAGAAAGGAACCACCCAGCATTTGGCATAGCACCAGAGATGCATATATTTAATACCTAATCTTTTCAATATAATGGCATATTATACCAGCAGTCATAATTATTGCCTGATGTATGCCTTTGAAAATTGTTTAAGTAGAACTTTTTATTCTCTCCCTTTCTTTTGAAAAACCCCTTGGGGGAGGGGTGGGGGGTGGTGCCGTGGCTCATGCCTGTAATCCCAGCACTTGGGGAGGCCCAGGCAGGAGGATCACTTGAGCCCAGGAGTTTGAGACCAGCTTGGGTGACATGGCAAAGTCCCATCTCTATTTAAAAATAGAAAAATTAGCCAGGCATGGTGGCACATGCCTGTGGTCCTAGCTACTCAGGAGGCTGAGGTGGGAGGAATGCTTGAGCCCAGGAAATCAAGGCTACAGTGAGCTGACATCATGCCACTGCACTCCAGCCTGGGCGACAGAGCAAGACCCTGTCTAAAAATAAAAAAAAGAAGAAAGAAAAACTCTTTTTCTTTCTTGTTGATTCTTTCCTCATTGCTGCTTCTCACTGTTTGCTGATTTATGAGGGCAAATGCTGTTGAGTTCAGCCCATGAGAAACCTGTGGGTTGTACAAAAAAATCTAATAATTATTTGGACCATTTTGATGTTGTGATATTTTAATGGATTGAATATCTCTGGGTGCCATTAGAGAATTTCCATTTCAATGGTCATGGAATGCCATCTTTACCAAATGTTACCTGCTCTGTTGCTGTGTGCTGGATAAGGGGAGACTGAGTACCACCATTCTGCCTTGGCGTTTTGCAACCCCAGAATGATCGGTGTTACTTGCTGACAGACATGGATTTATATTTTAGATTTTAGATGTAAGTTTTTGTATTACTTTATTACAATAATAAGCAGGTTGATATAGTACTTAGGCTTCTATTATCATCCTGAGGTATATAATAGGAGTTTAAGATATTCTTATAATCCTTAGACCAAAGGCCTATTCAGACTAGTAAGTTGTTTTAACAGAGAGAGAACTAGTGTAAGAATGTATTAATCATTGTGAATTTTATACAGAGAACCATTTTTCTAAATTTTAAACTACTGTCTATGATGAAAGTAACCTGTTTCCATGGCATTTTCTTCTAAAATGTTAGTGAAGAAAGAAGCAGAAGAAAGAAGAAAGCTCTGGAGAGTTATTCAAAGCAATCAAAGGGACTTAATAATAGGAGAACAAGTCATTCATTTGTTTCTAAAGCTCTGGCAAGAGGTGATGATACTAAGAAGATAGTTCTGTTAAACACAGAGAATCAAGTATGAGCTGAGGTTCATACTCAACCTGAAACCTGGGTTAGAACATTTATTCTTCTCTTGCTTCAAGCAACTCAGCTGCAAAAGGGGCAAGCCATCATGAGTAAATAATAATAGACTTTTTCAAAATGGATGTAAAATGAATGGTTTCAAGGAATATCTGTTTCAGGTTCCTGGAGGTTAGGGTGTGGGTGGGAAAATGATAGTCTGCGGCCTATACTCAGAGGCATCTTTTAAATTATAAAAAACTATTGTATCATTTACAAACTTACCTGATATACATTTCTGCAGCTACAAAAAAAAGTATTTATTTATTTATTTTTGAAATAGAGTTTCCCTCTTGTTGCCCAACTGGAGTGCAATGGCGTGATCTTGGCTCACTGCAACCTCCACCTCCCAGGTTCAAGCAGTTCTCCTGCCTCAGCCTCCCAAGTAGCTGGGATTACAGGCACGAGCCACCACGCCTGGCATTTTGTTTGTACTTTTAGTAGAAACAGGGTTTCACCACATTAACCAGGCTGGTCTCGAACTCCTGGCCTCAGGTGATCTGCCTACCTCAGCCTCCCAAAGTGCTGGGATTACAGGTGTGAGCCACCGTGCCCAGCCAAAAAAAGAGTATTTAAGTTTACTTTATGCTACAGGAACAATAAATCAACTGGATAGGTTATGTCCAATGGAATTTATTCATTAGGCTGATGTCAAAAGTCAGAAGCATCTCAGAGTTAATGTGATGAAATCTATTCAATTGTTATTTCTCACTGAAATTTTACTCATTTTTTTTAAATCGCTGTGAAAGGCATAGTAAGCAGGTAGATTTGAACCCTCTTCCTTTGTACTACCATATACCGTTAACTTAAAGAGAACCTGCCATAAAGTACGGTAGTTAAATTTGTCTTCTATAATCTTGTCTTTTCCTGTAACTCTGAAGGCCTTGAGTGTAAGGTCACACTTTGTTCAATGTTATATGTCTGGCACCCAATATAGTTCTAGCATCCAGCAGGTATTCAATACATAATTGTGTGCAATGACTTAGCCTGAGTATTTTTTATTTTTACCCTTTATTCCAAATGTTCATATCCTATTGCTACATGATTCTTAAATGCCCCTTTGATACTTCTTGTACATAATTAAAGAAATCTCGTTCCTTTTCTTGCATTCCTATGAGGAAATCCTTGCATAATACCTTTGTCCATGAGACATCAGTTTAAATACTCCCACCAGAAAAGAAGTTGCATAAATTAAAGAAATTTTTGTGTCACCTCAACCACCCTTCCCCAACTACTCAGAAATACTAGAATATCTGAAATATACAACAGTGATTTTAACAGAGTTTCTAAACAGAAATTTAAGGTTAAGTTTCAGAAAGAAAACATAGCAAGCAACATCGGCAATTCATGTGGAAGCTCAAATCCCTGTGCTCCTCAGATTTTATTCTCCACGTATTCTTCACTCTACTTGCATGGCTGAGGCATGGACAGGTGAAGGGACCTAGGTCAACTTCCCTGGAGCTCAAGGTGTGGGCCTTTTCCCAGACCCTTCCAGAGATGGAGAAGTTCTCACATCTGTGACATATTTCTATGTGCTTCCTGGTTTCAGTTGAAATCTTACTCTCATAGCTCGGGCCCTTTTAATGGAGAAGAGAAAAAAAATTACAAGTTCTTGGCTCCATTTGATATCACTTTTACTCTCCTGCTGTCAGAGCCACTTTGTTTCTCTTTCCTTTCCTACAACCACCTTGGCCACTTTCTCTGTCTTGACTTTCCTTTGATGGCCAAGGCCTCCTCCGATCACCTTGAGTCTTCTCCTCCTGCTAAGTTGTTCAGTTGTTCCCACCTCCTCTCCCCACAATCTTGCCTGAGTACATAGAATCAGCCTTCTCAGTCCTGTATCTCTGGCCTTGACTGAATGAAGGCACAAGCCCTGCGTAGGTGCCAAACTGAGAGATCAGCCAATGGTCATCTTCTGCTGCTGTCTCTGGACTGGGACACTTGCTTTCTTCAATCACTTGTGCCAGATGTGTGAACTCCTTTCCTCTTCCCTGGGCCTCTTAGCTGGCTTTTCCTGGGCAGCTGTGTCTGGACTATTTAACACCGGTAGTCAAATTTATGGTCCTAGTCTCACTCTAGCTAAAAAAAACTTTCCTCACAATTTTTTAAACAATGACTTCAATAAAGTGCAATGAAAACCAAACCAATCTTTTGTTCAACAGTCCCAATTCTGAAATTACACATATGTTCAATATTAGGTCTAAATATCTCCCCTTTCTTTAATTCCACTCTGATTCCCTTCCATTCTGTAAAGGTTGCCCTGATTCATTGGAAGTGGCATGCTAAATCCATGGTCAGGTAAGGAAGGTGCAACATGGGAGAAGATAGGGGTCCGCAAGAGAGGACCAGCTGGCCTCTAACAGTCTATCTGCAGAGAGGCTGGACCTCATCCTTAAAAGATGTGCAATAATGGTCAGATTTGCTCTTGGCATCTGCCACTTGGACTTTGAAGTTGTGTTTGGGAAGAGAAGGAGACTGTGATTCATTATACTTCACAAGCCTGCTTAGTCTACTGCAATCAGTTTGGGGCCAGCTGTCAGAGCCAGGGAGCTGCTGCCTCCATTATCGACAGTCAGAACGGTCAGTCTTCAAGAACCACTTACTTCTGGATGAGCTGATGGTGCCCACATAGGTGGTAGCTGATGTGGACCCAGGCCCAGTGAGGGCGGGCTTCCAGTCTCCATTCGTGAAGAAACAGCCTGCTGGAGGCCACTGTGCTTATTTCATATTTGCCTCTTGAGTTCTCATTCTCCCCTCCCATTCCCTGCAGAGGCTCTATGGGGACAGCAACCCAGACTCTCCAAAACCTCTGCCGGTGGTTCTTTCAAGTGAGAAGTCCAGGCTGCACTCCCAAAGTCCTTCTCTCTCATTTTTATCATCAGGAGAATAGAAAATCATGGGAGAGAAAAGAAAAATGCAAGCCTGTTGACTGTTATTTAACAGCTTAACTATTTCGCATGCCAATACATATTCTTCTACCTCATGAATTTTTATAGCTGCATTGTAATCCATTCTATGGATTTACTATGCTTTAACCTATCTCTGCTTAGGAGCATTCTTTTGTCCATCCATATGGCTTTAGACCTTTAGTGAGATCCGCAGGGCAGAGGCAATCTGCTTACTTTCACAGCTCAGGGAATTTGAACTAGCCCCTCAGAGGATATTACTTTTGAAATAATGTATTTGTGTATAGGCAGTTTCCATACTAACAGATACACGGAGAAGGATGGGCCACCAATTCACTTACATCCATGGTATGGTTTCAATTTGTCTCCCCATCCAAATCTCATGTCGAATTGTAATCCTCAGTGTTGGAAAAGGGGCCTGGTGGGAGGTGACTGGATCATTGGGCAGGTTTTGCCCTTGCTGTTCTCATGATAATGAGTGAGTTCTCACAAGATGTGGTTGTTTAAACATGTGTAGCTCCTCCCTCTCCGCTCTCTCTTCCTCTGGTTTCAGCCATATAAGATGTGCCTCCTTCTCCTTCGCCTTCTACCATGATTGAAAGTTTCCTGAGGCCTCCCCAGCCATGCCTCCTAAACAGTCTGTGGAACTGTGGACCAATGAAACCTCTTTTCTTTATGAATTACCAACTTCAGGTATTTCTTTACAGCAGTGCAAGAACAGACTAATACAGTCCATTTTATTTTTCAGGAAATGTATGAGACTACATCTATTTCTGGAGGGAAAAGATTCAGCTGTGTTAGCCAGCCATTCTTTCCCAGCCTCTTTTTAGCTGAAACCTTGGAGGATGCTGCTTTCTGTTTTATTAAGAGAGGCATGTCCCTTGTGGCACTCAGAAACAATTTGGTTTGCTCTGCAGCAGACTTGGAGTGGCCAAGGGTCCCGACAGACACAAACACCTGAGACCATGACAGAGTACCCTAAATTACCAAGTGGAATAAGAGGGAGGAGAGGAGAAAAAAGTAAGAAGAAAACAAATGACAGTTATTTAAATAAACCCCACAAAATCAGAGCAAAATGACTTTTGTCAGGGTTGAAGTGTTATATTTTGTTTCATTGAGAGATAAGTAACATTTACAATGCCAATTATTCACATGTAATTAATCATTGTCCAACATCTGCTATGTACATGTCAATACATAATCCCTTGTCACATTGTTACCCTTGGGTGGCGAGTGGGAGGGAGAGTTTATGTTTACATTTTTTATATTTGAAGAATCAGCCCTGTGTGTGGCAGTTAACTGGCTGCTCCCATCTGCAGCATCAATTTGTTAGATTATTAGCTTTTCTTGAGACGAGAAATGGTAAAATGTACTTGGCTTTCCTTATCCTCAACAAAACAATGAGTATTTTTACAAAATTGGCCAGTATAATCTATGTCTCATAGCTAGCTTTTATACCTTTTTTTTTTTTCATTTTTTGGCTTGGTTGATACTGACATCAGACTAAATAAAACATAACAGAGATGTTTGAAAAGTGGTCAATCTCAAAGGCACAGGGGAGTGTGATTTAGAAATTGACAACTAGAGCATGAGCAATAGTCTGTTTCCAAGGTTAAGGTTACAGAAAACTGCCAAGGTCAATGCTTTTCAGCATGAGATTATAGATTGTGTTGCTTAAGATAAACAGAGAACTCACATCAGTTTCCATAATATTATGAATCCCTGTCCAATGCCATTTTTGCCAAGTTTAGCTAGAAAGTTTATCTACTTATAATTACATTAAATCTGCATTAATCACAGCCTGGTTCATCTGAATTATTGTGAATTATGGCTACCAAATATTCTCAAAATACCTGTATAATGTTAAAATTGACCAATCATGTATGGTCAATAAGTACCATCTATTGGTATTGAATAAAGTTTCCATAATTTCATCCATTGTAAATCTATTAGAAATGATGCATGACTATGTTTTGAAGTATTACTAATAATAATATTTCAAATTGGTACATGTTGACGTTTATGCTTCTTATCAGAGAATCTAAAAGTGACTTCTTTTCCTTCTATATTTTAGTTGTTTTCAATAACATTTACATTGAGGAGCAATATATATATATATATATAACTAATTAAGATCATTATAATGAGCTATGTTACTTTACAATTGTATGTTCACACTGTAATGGGGTATATAGTATTCTGACTATTAAAACTTTGCCTTCATACAAAGAAACATCCATATGTAATATCAAAATATGTATTATTCACTCAAAACTATCATCTCAGCTAGGTAAACAAATCATCCCCAGATATCCTACCTTCTGTAAGCTTACATAGACTTTTCTTTTGATTCTCATTCTTTCTCCCTCCTCCTCCTCCTCTCTCTCTCTGTCTCTCTCTTTCACTGTCTCTTTCCCTACAGCCACTAATAGCTCTTTTCAGTCTCCTAAATGCTATGAGATTTGAATGACAAGGACTGAAATATTTATCTAATTTGACCCTCTCAATAAGGAATGGGGAAACAAGCCAGAGAAGGGAAATGACTTTGTGAGAATCACATGGCTAGGGATGAAGATGGGCTGGAATTCACATTCTTTCAACTTCCCTTCAGTGCTGTCTTCAGACTCATTTTTACTTAAGTTTCCAAAAAATAAATATCATTTCACTCTGAAATGATGCATATGATATACGACAATTCATATTATCTCCATGAATATTTTTTATCAAATATTTATAATATTTAATATTTATAATATTGGTTTAATATTATTTATCATATTTAAAAAGAATGTTTAATATGTTTAATATAAATATAATATTTAATATTATACAGGTATTTGAGAATATTTGGTAGCCAATATTAAATATTGATACAAAATAAAGTTTACTTCTATACTTTTTTATTATTTCTTCCTTAATCTCCAGGTCACTAGATTTTGTATTCTAACATTGGTAACATAGTCACATGTATTTGACTGGGTTTAGACAGTAATTCACTGGTGAATGTGGAAGGATCTATGTATTTAGGGTCAGGACCACAAGGAATACCAATCTCTATGGATCCCAATGTTTGATGATTGAAAACATGACCTAGACCCTGAAACTTTGACAAGGAGGAGATAGAGAAACCCTGATTTTAATGACTAAATGCCAATTACAATGCCAATTATTTAGGACATTTAGGAACTCAGAATTAATTCATTACCTAGAACTAATTCAGTCTTCTTATGGATTAAAATGATATACAAGACACAAATTAAATGTTACAGAAACATCTTAAACGTTAGATGTCTTACACTCTTGAGTTTTGTAGATCAAAGTGTTCATTTTCCTGCCCACCCTCTTCGTATTGTTTGATGTTGCAATGACTTTATGTGTCTGTCTCTCTTACCAGACTATAAACTCTACTTATTAGAGAGAACAATTTAGTCTTCTTTATATTCCCAGACCTTTGGCATATAGGAGATGATGAGTGAGTGTTTCTGATTGCATAAGTGGCCTCGATGACTGCCACCCTATAGCCACACTCCTTGCTATGTAACTTTGTAGCTTTCCTATTAAAAGGTGGAGTCTGTTTTCCCACCCTTTGAACCTGGGATAGACTTTTCATCTGCTTTGCCCAATAGAGTGTGATAAAAGTGTTCTAATTCTGACCCTTGGCCTACAGAGGTCTCCCACATTTCTGCCCCTCCCTTGGGAACTCTGCCACCACTCCGTCAATGAGACTTACATTATTGTAGCAGTAGACAGCTAATATAGTTTCTCAAATCAATTAATCACTCAAAAACAATAAATGACTTACCTAATAAGAAAGTGGTTAAACGCTCAGTATTCATGGGCTCAAGGCTTCTTGGTTTTCCTGGTCCCTTTCATTTTTCTGTCTAATGCCTCATTGACCATTAGTGTATTCCAAAGTGCAATGATTCAGAAAGAAGTGTTATCCACACATTTGCCTCTTTCTGGATGTGTGACCTTAGACAAGTCACTTAATCATGGTTTCAGTTTCATGTTTTACAGAAGAAAGAGAATGACCCTACCTTGTCAATCTCAAGGATTATTATACTGTAGAAAATACCTGGGGAAGTGTTTTAAAAGCTATTGCACGCTCCTCACATGCTGAATGGAAAAACACAGCTGCTAGCCTCTTTGTGAAGGGTGAGAGGAGGGTGGGAAAATGAAGAAGTGGGAGAAATGTAGGATGATTGATAATCCTGGGGACTCCCAGGGTCAAATGGTAACTGTGAATCTGTACGCACATACTTCATTCTCCGCTAGCGTTATCAAGCTTGGTGATGGATTTCTTTTCTTGACAAATTGCCATTGCAGGTTATTTCCTAGATGATATTTCCACAAATGGAAAATCATTCTCTATTGCCTGAATGGCACTAAAGAAAGTTATTATTTCCCATCTGATTCCATAGAGCTTGAATTCAGATTTACCAGCAAGAGGGTTAATAAAAACAGAAGTACAGCCAATAGCAATTGAAAAATGTTACTTCTCTATCTGGCTACAATGTGTCACCTTATATGTTGCATCCTCTGAATGATAAAACATAATTTACTGAATCAAAAAGTAAATCTGAAATCCAATTCTAGATTCTCAATAACATGAGACCTGTTTTAAGTAGATTTTTCTATGGACTTTGAAATAAAAAAGAAGTGGTGAGAAAGACAGGATAAAAAATGAGCATATGTTTAAAGATGGCCCTTTAATATTTATGTCAAAAGAACTAGTAATATAGTTACAATAGTCTCATCTATTGATTTATAAAGTGACTTACCTGTGAAAATATTTAACTCCATTTTCAATGTATTTGAAGAAATTGTGGGTGAAGCTGGATGCCTTTATCTGATTACTGAGTAAGAAGAGAAGAAGTTTAATAATGGTTATTTCCTCACTATAACATTTTGATGAAAATAAAAGATCTCTTCAAAACAGAGTTATGATTTTCTCTTTTAATCATTTTTCTAAAAATGCACATGTGATGTGGCATTTTTAATTTTAAAAATTACTATAAGAATCCCTTTAAAAATTACCTTTTGGTTACAATGCTTACTGTTTGGGTAATGGGCACACTGGAAGCCCAAAACTCACCATTACCCAATATATCCATGTAACAAAACTGCACATGTACCCCGTGCATTTATTTAAAAAAAAGAAAACAAAACAAAACTCAATGGTCCTTTTACTTTTTATCTTAGATGGCCAAGTATTAAAGAGAGGTCTGCAACATGTCACTTCTGCTGGTAACAAGACAATGACTGAAGCAGGATTTCTATGTGGTAATTGCAAAGATGGCAACACATTCCTTCCTTCATTCGTTCATCCATAATTGCTCCCATGTATTCAAAAATATTTATTTACACTAAATGTTAGGCACAATGCCAAATATATCTTTATTAAGACATGATATATCCTGCCTCATTTTATATTTATATAAATTGGTAGGCCTAGTAGCTTATAACATCTCTTTCCTCTTTCTCTTCTTCATTCTCTTCTTTATCGTCTACCTTCTACATCATCATCATCATCATCATATCTAATCTTTTATCGATCTTCATATTCTCTCAGTGCTTTGCACATACTAGGTAGTCAGTAAAAGTTTGTTCAATTAATATGAATTATTAAAGTAACTTTATTTACTTTTGGGGAGGTCAAGTGCTATATTGTTTGCATTAAATGCAATATTTACTCAAATTATTTCAATAAAATATAAAATATATATTATCATTTCCAATTTACAGATGAGAAATTCTATGCTGAAACATTAAATCACTGCCTCAAAGTCATATAAGTGGTCAGGTAAGGAGCTTGCCTTAGACCTAATCAAATGGTGTACAGGATGTTGTACTGAAAGAAAAATATTATAAATTCTATTCGTATTTTTAGCTAAGAAATTTAAAAAGTTAAGTTTTCTTGACATTTAATAAACACATTAATATCAGTAGATGTATGCCACTTTAAATAAATACACATATACCGGCCGGGTGCAGTGGCTCACGCCTGTGATCCCAGCACTTTGGGAGGCTGAGGTGGGCGGATCGCGAGGTCAGGAGATCAAGACCATCCTGGCTAACATGGTGAAACTCCATCTCTACTAAAAATACAAAAAATTAGCCAGGCGTGGTGGCGGGCGCCTGTAGTCCCAGCTACTCAGCAGGCTGAGGCAGGAGAACGGCGTGAACCCGGGAGGCGGAGCTTGCAGTGAGCCGAGATCTCGCAACTGCACTCCAGTCTGGGCTACAGAGCAAGACTCCCTCCCCCCAGAAATAAATAAAAATAAAAATAAATAAATAAATAAATATACATATACCTAGTCAGATTTTTCAAAAATTTTTACTTGAAGGGGAATACAACCAAAGGATTTTTTAATCCATTGCTACATACCAGTTATAAACTGGATTGTGGCCTATTGATGGCAAGAAAAATAAAATTAGAAGATTTAACTCTAGATTCTATTTGACTGGGATAGGATAGAATAGGACAGGATCATATCGGATAGGATAGGATAGGATAGGATAGAATAGGATAGGATAAGATCGGATCGGATAGGATAGGATATCATTGGATCGGACAGGATGGGGCAGGGCAGGGCAGGGCAGGATAGGATAGGATAGAATAGGATCGGATAGGTGTCATAAATTTGTTAAGTATACTTGCTGCCTTGGCATCTATGTTTAGGCCTACGTAGTTATTTAAAACCCAGTCACCTTTGGCATGTTAAAACTTTCTCTCCCTCTGTGGTTGTTTGCAATATAGCCTGCTTGTTCCTCATTTCACTGACCTAAAATGCAACCTATTCCACAACTGGTAACCAGGATAAAGCCTAATGGTCAACACCAGAGTCAGGAAAATGAGGTCGCCCTTCACGTGGGTTTTCTTTAGCCAATCCACAAGTCCCACAGGAAAGCCTAAGGGGTAGACCGATGGATGTTAATAAAGAGATAGTCCCACAGGTTTCCCCCAACACCTCTGTCTGTCTCTATCAATCTCTCTAGATCCCCACCTGGTAGTTGAACCTTCTGGACTTCCTGTTGCCTCTTGTTGGCACCCTTAACCTCTCTGACCTATGAGTAATAAATTTAGTCTGTCTCATGCATTTTATGTTCATCTCCTCATTCATTGTGTCTCACCTGACACACACACCCAAGTCACACCCAAGTCTGACTTTCCTTTGGTCAGGGCTCACCTACTGAATGGCTGTCTGGGCTTAGGGCCACTCTTGAGACCAAATTAAGAAGAAACCATAACAAATTAAAATCATGATAGGATAGAAAGGAATATAAAGACATAGAGTGAAACAGGATGGACCAAAATAAAAGAGTATCAATAAGATATACATGTTTTAAATAATGTTTTGAGACATTTTAGCACATATGTTCTTTTGTGATGTATTAAAATGTCCTTCTAACCATAGATGACAATCTAAAAGTTGTTCTAAATCACTACACTTTATTTCAAAGAGCTGCAAGCTCAGACACCCCAATCATTTTGTGTGGCCAGCAAAAAAAAAAAAAAAAAAAATTCTAGCAGAGGTACAAGGAGGACCTGGTACCATTCCTTCTGAAACTATTCCAATCAACAGAAAAAGAGGGAATCCTCCCTAACTCATTTGATGAGGCCAGCATCATCCTGACACCAAAGCCTGGCAGAGATACAACAAAAAAAGAGAATTTTAGACCGATATCTCCGATGAACGTTGATGCAAAAATCCTCAATAAAATACTGGCAAACCGAATCCAGCAGCACATCAAAAAGCTTATCCACCATGATCAAGTGGGCTTCATCCCTGGGATGCAAGGCTGGTTCAACATATGCAAATCAGTAAACGTAATCCAGCATATAAACAGAACCAAAGACAAAAACCACATGATTATCTCAATAGATGCAGAAAAGGCCTTTGACAAAATTCAACAGCCCTTCATGCTGAAAACTCTCAATAAATTAGGTATTGATGGGATGTACCTCAAAATAATAAGAGCTATTTATGACAAACCCACAGCCAATATCATACTGAATGGGCAAAAACTGGAAGCATTCCCTTTGAAAACTGGCACAAGACAGAGGATGCCCTCTCTCACCATTCCTATTCAACATAGTGTTGGAAGTTCTGGCCAGGCAATCAGGCAGGAGAAAGAAATAAAGGGTATTCAGTTAGGAAAAGAGGAAGTCAAATTGTCCCTGTTTGCAGATGACATGATTGTATATTTAGAAAACCCCATTGTCTCAGCCCCAAATCTCCTTAAGCTGATAAGCAACTTCAGCAAAGTCTCAGGATACAAAATCAATGTGCAAAAATCACAAGCATTCTTATACACCAATAACAGACAAACAGCCAAATCATGAGTGAACTCCCATTCACAATTGCTTCAAAAAGAATAAAATACCTAGGAATCCAACTTACAAGGGATGTGAAGGACCTCTTCAAGGAGAACTACAAACCACTGCTCAACGAAATAAAAGAGGACACAAACAAATGGAAGAACATTCCATGCTCATGGATAGGAACAATCAATATCATGAAAATGGCCATACTGCCCAAGGTAATTTATAGATTCAATGCCATCCTCATCAAGCTACCAATGACTTTCTTCACAGAATTGGAAAAAACTACTTTAAAGTTCATATGGAACCAAAATAGGGCCCGCATTGCCAAGACAATCCTAAGCCAAAAGAATGAAGCTGGAGGCATCACGCTACCTGACTTCAAACTATACTACAAGGCTATAGTAACCAAAACAGCATGGTACTGGTACCAAAACAGAGATATAGACCAATGGAACAGAACAGAGCCCTCAGAAATAATACTACACATCTACAACCATCTGATCTTTGACAAACCTCACAAAAACAAGCAATGGGGAAAGGATTGCCTATTTAATAAATGATGCTGGGAAAACTGGCTAGCCATATGTAGAAAGCTGAAACTGGATCCCTTCCTTACACCTTATACAAAAATTAATTTAGGATGGATTAAAGACTTAAATATTAGACCTAAAACCATAAGAACTCTAGAAGAAAACCTAGGTAATACCATTCAGGACATAGGCATGGGCAAGGACTTCATGTCTAAAACACCAAAAGCAATGGCAACAAAAGCCAAAATTGACAAATGGGATCTAATTAAACTAAAGAGCTTCTGCACAGCAAAAGAAACTACCATCAGAGTGAACAGGCAACCTACAGAATGGGAGAAAATTTTTGCAATCTACTCATCTGACAAAGGGCTAATATCCAGAATCTACAATGAACTCAAAAAAATCTACAAGAAAAAAACAAACAACCCCATCAAAAAGTGGGTGAAAGATATGGACAGACACTTCTCAAAAGAAGACATTTATGCAGACAACAGACACATGAAGAAATGCTCATCATCACTGGCTATCAGAGAAATGCAAATCAAAACCACAATGACATACCATCTCACAGCAGTCAGAATGGCGATCATTAAAAAGTCAGGAAACAACAGGTGCTGGAGAGGATGTGGAGAAATAGGAACACTGTTACACTGTTGGTGGGACTGTATACTAGTTCAACCATTGTGGAAGACAGTGTGGTGATTCCTCAAGAATCTAGAACTAGAAATACCATTTGACCCAGCCATCCCATTAGTGGGTATATACCCAAAGGATTATAAATCATGCTGTTATAAAGACACATGCACACGTATGTTTATTGTGGCATTATTCACAATAGCAAAGACTTGGAACCAACCCAAATGTCCATCAATGATAGACTGGATTAAGAAAATGTGGAACATATACAACATGGAATACTATGCAGCCATAAAAAAGGATGAGTTCATGTCCTTTGTAGGGACATGGATGAAGCTGGAAACCATCATTCTCAGCAAACTATCGCAAGGACAAAAAACCAAACACCACATGTTCTCACTCATAGGTGGGAATTGAACAATGAGAACACTTGGACACAGGAAGGGGAACATCACACACCGGAGCTGTTGTGGGGTGGGGGAAGGGGGGAAGGATAGCATTAGGAGATATACCTAACGTAAATGACGAGTTAATGGGTGCAGCACACCAACATAGTGCATGTATACATAGGTAACAAACCTGCACATTGTGCACATGTACCCTAGAACTTAATGTATAATAAAAAATATAGTTATGGGACACATTCCTCAGTGGCAATAAGTCCCACCTGATCTTAGTTTCATCTGGTTCAGTTTATGAAACTCACACCTTACGGGCTTGCTCCGTGTAAGCAACTCTGATCTTCAGTCTTTCTTATCTGTTGATTTCTGTTGTCTCCATAACTGATTTCAAAATAACCATAAGACAAATCCTCTGGCTAGTAATCTTAACAGATAAACAGAACCCAGTTGTAAAGACAGATTTATCCCAATCACATTGTTTCATCTTAATGCGTGCTATAAAGTCACCACATAAGAATAAAAGCTATAGCATGATACTGATCATATCTATTGTTTCTGAGAACTTGCTAAATGTTTGGCACTGTGCTACACCTTTTATAGAGCTACTAATTTTGAAAATGACCTATAACATGCATATTATTATATTAGTTATATTTTATAGACAAGCAAATTGAGGCTTAAAGAGGTAAGTGATCTTGTTCAATGTTACACAGCTATGTGGCAGAACCAGAAATCAAGTCCAGATATATCTAATCCAAACTCTTCAACTATTCTCTCATCAGTATTAGGTGTATGGCTAGAAATTCTATTCTCAGAAACTACAAGACATCATCTGAATTCAAAAAAGAATGCAATCAATTTCACTCTTTCTATAGCTACTTTCTGAGCATTGATTCCCATGACCTTCCCCAGGACCATAAGAATAGATTCCCAGGGGCCTCCAATTTTCCTTCTTCTAACCCAGCCTAAATACTGATGACCTTCCCTGTAACGCTTTCTAATAACTTTTCATGGTTCCCCTTTACCTGTACCACTTGTGGTAGGTAGAATAATGGTCCCTTATAATTCCAAACCACCACAACCGCTATCATCACTATAGCTTATCTTTCATTAACCTTGTATCCTCTTAGTGTCTGGCAAAGGGTGAGTAACTAATCAAAATTTGGTCAATTAATATTAATTTTAAAATAATTATATGTATATTAGTACAGAGCCAAAACTCCAGCTCGAAACTCCCACCTGCTTTCATTACCCTTCCTGGTGGGCTTCTCTGCTTCCCCATTGGATTATAAGCTTCTTGTAGACCAGGATTATGTGATACTTCATTGTGTGAGCACGTATATAGTTGATACTCAGTGTTCTTAATATAATTGAAATGTAAATTATTATGATTACACAGGGCCAGCATAATTAATAGGCCATACACTCAACTGAGAATACAAGAGATAAGTTGTTTGCACTGCAGATGGTATTTTCTAAAAATGAATAAAGTGGCATGAACTGAATGCAAGTTTATATTATCTCTAGTTGAAAAGAAAAGTTTCTCTCTTAAGCACTATTATGCCTTCTTTTGGCAGCAGCAATAATTTTCTTCTTAAATTCACAAAAGTCCTAATTCTTGAAAAAGTATGCTAAAGCAATGTGGTTTACTCAAACAACAGCAAGCGCTCTCTGCATGATTCCTTTTCAAACTTTCTTTAAGCTGTAGTCCTGTCTCTGTAACAGCTTTTTCTCATTAACAGCATGTGTTGAATTTCAAGGTCTGATTCTCAATGGACTTAGGTGAGCAGCATTTAGCCAGAGGGCAAAGGTGCCACAGCCTGGAAGTTGTCAGAAGTTCATAGTAAACTGACATCTAGAATCAGAAATGGGAGGAGGGGAGGGGGCTAGGTACAAAAAAAATCAAAAAAGAAAAGAAAAAAAAGGCAAAATGTCCTGTGTTAAGAAGTTGCAATGAGTCAAGACAAAAAATTTTTTTAAAGAAATCAAGTCCCTTGGAATGGTTTCATTGGTTAACACCTGTGAAATAGGCAAACCATATAGGGAAAGATGGCATACAACTCACCTGATTGAGGACAACACTGAAAAAGGGAACAGATTCAGACTCGCCCTACATTATAAAAGGGGGATGGGGTGAGTACAGGGGCTGGGCACAGTAGCTAGCTCCTGTTCCCAGCACTTCTTGGGCTGAGGCGGGAGGATTGCTTGAGCCCAGGAGTTCAAGGCTGCAATGAGCTGTGACCATGCCACTGCACTCCAGCTTGGGCAACAGTGAGATCCTGTCGAAAAAAAAAAGAAAGAAAAATGTTCCTTTCCCCTTTAATTTCACAAGAATATTAGAATGGGGAATTAGGTCATTTTGTGTAATCCCTTAGATATCAATACAGAAGAATAAATGTCCCGTGAACCCAAGTTACTGCTTTCTTGTCCTACCTTTTCCAGGGTGAATTGCAAACACGCTTATGCACAATAAGCATCGTGAGTGATGATGAACATAAAGCTAATTGACTTTAATGAACAGAACAGGCAAAACAATCCTTCTGGAATTCCACTGCATAGAATCACTCTTCAGAACACCTCTTCAGAGCAAGCAACAGAGTTTTGGAGTATTTTTAGATACCGCCACCTAGGCAGGATTTTCACTAGAAATGTGAGCAATAAAACACACACTGCCATCTTTGGGATTTGTGTGGATGCTTGGAGGTGATTAGACAGGCTAGTAGGATAATCCGTTATGGGGACAGAGCATATTTGGGAGATAAAATGAATGAAAGCAAAGGACTGCTTAGAAATCGTAGGTACGTTTGATACTTGGTTTACAATCTTTCCAGCTGTGAAAGGCTCCGCTTGGGTAGCCCAAAGCCAGTGCTGTCACTTTGTGATGTGTGAATTGAACTGAGCTCCAGCTGGTCGCTATCAAGGCTAATATAAGAGGCAGTATGGTGCCTCTACCTGGCCGAAGACTTCCCCTAAGTGTGAAATGTCACATACCTCTTGTTGAAAGTCTGCTTATTCCTCTAATTTCATCACTGAGTTGTGTTGCACGGGGGAGTTCTTATTCCTGTCCTCCGTACAAATAGGCTTTTAGTGAATTAACTGAGTGGGTTGGCAGATTGGAAACTATTGGAGAACAGGGTTATGAGGAAGGGGAGGCATTTTTCTTTGGCCCCCTTCTGTTCTCGCAGCTGCTGGAGGCTATCAGGGCCTTGAAACCTTGTTTATTAGCTGGGGGTTTTGAGATCTGCATCAGTGCTGGTGGGTGTTTTTATTTGAAGTCTGCTGACTCACTTGTATTTTGAAGTACAGTCTGTGTCATTTCTCCAGTGTGATTTTTTTTGGAATGAGAGGGAATTATATTTTTAAAGAAAAAAACTTGATATTTCCACGAGCTTGATTTACTCCCTGTCTGGCTGTAATGTTAGTCAGTGTTTAAAAGTCAAGGACAAGCAATTAACAAAACTGTTTCTCCACTCCTTATTTTCAGGTTTATTTTTCTACCTCAGAAGTGTCTTTTGGTATAAAGCAATAGGGTTTGTTATGGTTGGCGTGCGTTGTAAACTTCAAAATGTTACCTCTGCTTAACTCAGCATAGTTTAACCCTTCATGGTTTAGAATGAAAGGAGAGTAATGTCATTCACCTCATTATTTTTGGTGTCTTTGCTGTACCAAGCACTGTGCTAATGCAATGAGATTCTTTGATTAAATAGAGGTTATAGCTAGTAAAAAAAGAAGGTATATCAATAAATAAGAATGATATGTAGTGCTGAAGAAGTAAAGAAGGCTATTCGTTCTGAGTCAGTGCACCCTAACCCCAATCCAATACCCATCCCTTTATGCAATGCATGCCCCATGCCTCACTGTTTTGAATATTTATATTTGCATATTGCATACTGGCAGATTTCAGAAAGTGAGGAAGAAATAGTTCTAAGAATGAGAGTTTAGTTCAACCATAAATAACATGTTGTTGAAGTGAATACAGGTTAAACATAAAAAGCAGAGTAACACTCAATCAAAAAAGAAACAAAACGACAGCCTGGAGATTATTTCCTGAATGAATTATAACTGGCCATTTGAGGAAGCCTCAAAAGACAGAGTGCTATCCCAGTATCATTCAACTTGATGTGGCTATAGGGAAATAGGAAAGGGATAAATTTGTTGGTCTGGTCTAATCTGTTCCCGCCCTTCTAAGAACTCGGGTGGAAGAACAGCAGGCGCATTTAAATATACACTGAAAAGTATTTCTGAGAACCAAGTAGTAGGTGGTAAGCTGGGTGATTTGCAAACTGTTCAGTGACTTTTAATGACCCTTTAAAAATGTCCTAAGACAGTGCCTCTGAAACTTTAAAATACAGTCATCCAATGATGATATCGTTAAAATGCTGATGTTGATTTAGAAAGTCTGGGAAGAGGCCTGGCAACTTGCTTTGCTAACAAATGCTCAGGCAGTGCCTAGGCTGCTGGTCTCAGGCCTACACACTTTGAGTAGTGAGAATCTAAGAAACTGGGACTATAAATGGGCATTTCCAATGGGAATGGCGAGACTCACAAAGGAGCCCTCTGATAATCCTATTTCTAGTGACAAATCAAAGCTAAATAGTACACACAGGACTAGAAGTCAGTAATTAAAATTCAGGAATGTTTTAGAGGAATTAAAATCAGTAGGAGGGAAAATCCCTCTACAATATAAACGTAGATTTCAGAAAAAGAAAATACCAACTAGATTTTGAAATAAATGTGCTAAAGAGAATAAATATTAGGGACAATATGTTACAAAAGTAATTTTACAAGAATTGATAGGTAAGCTTGGACTATAATTTTAGACCACATATAAAATGACCTTTTCTAGTCAGCAACTGGGAGAGTAGGTACATAGAAAAAAATGTATTGAACAGTTTTTCTCCAGTAAGCATATCATGAAATGTCAATTGGTATGGATACATTGACTATCTCACTTAGTAGTTATAAAAGAAACGTAACTACAGTCATTATGTAGTATATCAAGTACATGGAACACATCCTTTTCAATTCTGTGAATTTGTCATTAGCTTTTTAGGAAACCCAGGTTTTTTTGTTTGTGTGTTTACTTATTTCATATCCTAATACTACTAGAGATGTATTCATCATATTATTTTACCACATAGTTTATGTTAAATGGCAATGGTGGCTTTTAAGTTCTACACCTTACTTGAATGCAATAAAGAGTCTCAAAGTTTCAAGATCTCTCACTAGATTTTTGAATGTAAAAAAAAAAAAAAGTCCTGACCATTCAATGTATTATTTAAAACTTCATTTTTATAGAAACTTATTATTAGAAGAAAAAAAGCACCCAAAATTATGGCACAAAATGCTTAAGAGAAACTAATTTTTGGGGGGGTCATAGTACTTTAAAAATCAACAAGAAAAATAGTGAAAATAGTAACAATTGTAATGATGGTGAGAAAACACAAAATCTAGAAAGTCATCAGCCAGTACATCAGTTTAAGGGAAAGAATGCCCATAATCCAAAACAGAGAATGAGCATTAGAGAACTCACATGATTAGAATCTGAGCCCAAGCTGAAGAAGTGTGCTTTGAATAACCAAAAGCCTAAGGTTTATAATATTGATATATGCTCAGTTGCTTTCACATTAATTTCAATTTAATCCAATAAATATTTTTGAGGCTGTTCTGAATACTAGGAATTCTTCTAAATACTAAAGGAATTCTGCTAGCCACAGATCAGAAAGGTACTCTAGAATCAGTTGTCACCCTCATGATAAATTCTGTACCTAACTGTCCCACCTTGCTTTATTGTACCTTACCCTCTGTTTCAAAGCATATGCAATCCCTGAGATCAGAGCTACATACAAATATATTAAACTGAGATAGAGCTGGGTACAGTAGCATGAGCCTGTAGTCCCATCTACTCAGGAGGCTGAGATGGGAGGATCGTTCGAGCCCAGGAGTTCAAGGCTATAGTGTGCTATGTTCAGGCCAGTAAATAGCCAATTTACTCCAGCCTGGGCAACATAGTGAGATCCCATCATTAAAATTTTATTTATTTGTTTAAACAGAGTCTTACTCTGTCACCCAAGCTGGAGTGTGGTGGTACAGTCATGGCCCACTGCAGCCTTGACCTCCGGGTCTCAGGCAATCCTCCTTCCTTAGTCTCTCGAGTAGCTGGGACCACAGGCACATGCCATCATGCCTGGCTAATTTTTAAATTATTTGTAGAGACAGGGTCTCACAGTGTTGCCTAGGCTGGTCAGTAACTCCTGGGCTCAGGTGATCCTCCTGCCTTGGCCTCCCAAAATGCTGGGATTTACAAGTCACTGTAAATCCTACTCTAAAAATTGAAAAAAGTAAAAACCTGAGATAGCTAGAGCTTACTAAGAAACGTAAACAAATTATGCAAATAGATACAATCTTCAATATAGAATTTCTATAAATTTGTTGGAAATATGTCATTGATCAGATTGAAAGATATTATGAGGCAGAAAGATAAGTCAATTCTCCTCAACTCCTGTTTCACTTTGAAAGAGTTTCAGTCTTTATATACAATAAATATCTTAATATTCTCTTTATGATTACCGAATTGTGATGAAGAAAGTTGTAGTCTTACCTTGTATACTGGGATTTTTCCTGCAAAATACATGATGAAGTTTTCCCTTAGAGAAAAGAGAGACACATGTCATAGCATCTATGTTTGGTAATAAAGTAATTGTCAGTATGGCAATATGCTTTATTTTAAAATTTATCATGAGACGTGAGTTTGCCTTAGTGAACAAGATGTGGCCAAATGGTTAAGCTGAAATGCTTGTTCTCCATGAGGAAGATCAAGCAGACGAGTCACAAATCTTCAGAGGCCCTCTCCACATACCCTTGTCCTTCTCTCACCACGTCTCCTTCCCACACACAGTCCTCCAACAAGAGCTTAAGAGGAAAGAAGCCCTGGAGGGTCTGTGACACTCCTGCTTCTGAGGGAAGGAGTAGTTGGGATGGGACAAATGTCCTTTGCAGGCCTCAGGACTCAGAAGATGAGGCCATTTCAAACCTGTTGACCATCCTCAACTAACAAGCCCAAGCAACCAAGAAGATAGGGGCATGATGGAACTGAGGTCCAGAGTGACTCTGATGAGGTCATTTATTATGGATTCCCTTATTTATTTTTTCATCACATTCTTGCCAGGGGATCTGCCTCAATAAAAGAAAAAGAAAAAGATTCTGTGGGCAATTAACTTTGGCAATTGCTGCATGGTATGATTTCTACCCCTCTTGGAGATTCATAAATGCATCACTGCATTAAAGACTCAGGGAAATCTGAAGTAAAGGAAATAAACATTGATTAACCCACCATGTCCCAAACTGATCTGACTCTTAATAATATCTGGAATTTGTTCTGCAGAATATACTTTGCTAGCCTAGCCTGGCCACCCTGGGAAAGTTTTCCTGAGAATAACTTCAATAGAAATATAGGTAGATCTCTTGTGTGTGTGTCTGTGTGTGTGTATGAGAGAGAGAGAGAGAGACAGACAGAATTTCAAAGACTTGATGACAACACATTTGAGTGCATGAATCCAGCCTTTCATGATTTCTCAGAGCTTTTGAGCAATTATATCTGATTTTTGCTTAATTTTGTGATTGGCCTTTGAAAATGCCCTAATAAAGTCATTAATTTAACTACAATAAAGACTAAGAAATTAATAGCATTGTCTCAACAAAAGAAAATCTCAAATGACAAATATAAAGAACACATTTAAAATTATTTCTGTTAATTTTCACTTTTTGAAACATACCATACAGTTTAATTCATCAATAACATTGCCTCTGGTTGTTTATGTTTAAATAATGACATTTCATTTTAAATGGAACCCAGAAATAAGTTTCACTTTTTGCTGAATGTATCCTTTAAAATAATTGAAATAGTTTTGCATAATGATTGCATTTAGATATTAGTAAGCTGGCACATTAATGAATGCACTGGAATTTTTTTTTCAAGAAATAAAACATAATTATGATGAATTCAATGCTTATGGTAACGTAGAGGATTGCTAATAACACAGTATGACCATTTAGTATACTTAACTCATAGGCACCTCTATTTCTGGATTTCTTTAGAGAAGTAGAAACTGCCTTTGGACTTGGCATCACGTTGTGACGTGTTTATGGTATGTGTGTGTAGGATGCGTGTGTGTGTGTGAGAGAGAGAGAGAGAGTGAGAGCAAGAGAGAGAAAGTTAATATTTGAGTACTAACGAAATAATATTTGAGTCCCTGAATCCAGGTATTTATGAGGGAGCTGGTGAATTGGTTAACAGTAACTCTCAAGTAAATAAAAACATATTTGACCCAAGTCATCTCTCAACGAATGTTATCTTGTATCAGTAGTTTTTAATTTTCACCTTCATTAAGACTCAGCTCTCCAAAGGGTGGTAGCTAACAATACTTTCTGAGAGCCATTTCAACAGAATCAGGTTGTTGCTACTCTCATATCGATGATCCAGTTCTAAGACATGATTCTGGTCATGTAAAGAGCCAAAAGACAAAAAATATATATATATAGACATCTGATAACTAAAGGCAATCCGATTCTCTAGTTGTGAAGCCAGATTTCCTCTTTTCTCAGCAGCCCTATGTTGTCAGTCTGTTTTCAGGAGGGAACAGTGTACCTCTCAAGGTAAATGGTATGCTCAGTCTAGGAAAGTAACATCCTGTTTAAAATATATTAAAAAGACTTGGGTTTTCCTTTATTACAGGTTGTAGAATGCGATGCCTTGTTACATCTGCTCTCTAAATCCCAAGGGTTCTGAGGAGCTCAGTGGCAAATGTGCAGCCTTCTCAAAGAATCATTCCCCAGATATTGGCAGAAACCATTTTGGCTTCCTATCCTCCTCAGTGATGTCTTGCTCCTTGGGGATTTATTCCAGCAACCTGTTCAAAAGAAGAGGTTTAGTGGGTATAACACACTGGAATACTGTAAGCTACACATCAGAATATTTCAGCTCTGATGTTTTCTGTTTTTTTTTTTAAAAAAAATATATTAGTTTTTACAGCATTCTAGTGCTTTATTTCTTGTGACAACCTTTTCCTAATAAGACACTGGTTGTTTCATACAAAGTTCACAGTACCTTCTAATTAATTTATAAAGAACAATTGTTATGTCAGTTGAGTAACTTATCTACTTAAAGACGTTTGTGCTGCAACGAAATGGTAGCCTCAAAATCTCCAACATGTACATGATGAAAATGTCCTTTCCTGTACTGGACATTGTTACTGGGTAGTCTACTCTCAAGCTTGAGTTGAAGAAAAAAAGCCGTTGGTTTTCTGTTTCCTATTGAGATACATTTAGTCTGCAAAACAGCCGCACCACAATTTTAGACATGTTCACACAAAATCACACAGGTTTTGTTGCCTCCAAGCGTGTAATTTATTGTTCTGTACCGATCAGTTGTTTGTATCTGGGATATTGAGCAGGACATCCTAGTTATCTTTGCAAGGTGGCATATTTGCATGTCTTCAAAGGAGAAAGCGTTGTGTTGACCTTCTGATCCTAGGCTGGGCCCCTGAAAGCAATCTGGGGACAGGAACAGCCAGAACTCTTGGTGACATCCTGAGATATAAGGAAAAGAGCTATGGATTTAAAGAACATAATTTATAGCACATAATTATTGATTTCAGTCACCACTAAAAATAAATTTCCTAAATGGCAATCAAAATCAGTGTAATTGAGGTGCGGGGAAAAATAGTAGGGGGCAGAAGGGCATCCTGGCCATTGGTGCCTGATTCTTTTCTGCACATTTATGGTTATATTGTGAGATATTTTGTAAAATGTCATTTGTGAGAATTCAGTTTTCTCCCTTTCTGTATACATATAAACCTGTGGTTTGTGGGAGTGGGTTGAAATAGTTGTGTCTAGGAAAAGAATATAAAGAAAGGTAAAAAAAGTGAACATTCCTCCATCTATAGGAGACACGACATTGGTTGGACACTTACACCCTTTAGCAAAAGAAAAAACAGCATTGCTCATTTTTTACCTGATGATTTGCAATTGGACTAAGTAATACAAAAGGCAAAGCCTCAAAAATTGTTACCAGGATGAATATTACTTGTGGCAAAGCGAAACACAAGAACCCCACACACTCCATTGTCTATGATGTGAATATGCATTGCCCAATAATATCAAAGGCAAAATTAGTATTCCAAATTCCATTTAAACAGATTTTGTTAAACCTCTGAACCAAGAGATTGGTTTACAAACTATGCCTTGAAACAAGGTTTATATAGTGAAATTCAGAATTAAGTGCCCTTAACTCTCAAGGTGGCTTCTGACTTCCTTTCAAGAATCAATACTAAGAAAGGTGTTGGTAGACCAAGGGCATGAACTCCCCAGGAAGCTTCTGAAGGATGTGAAAGAGGATAAATTGCTTCCCTTTCCTGCTGGCTCCAAAGCGCTCTTGTGTTTTCAGCTCTGGAAATGCATATGGAAACAATTGCTCCTGGACAATTTCCTCTTCCCTCAAGGTGGGCTGGCCTCTCCAAGTCTGTATTGTAAGCCTTGCAGCTTTGCACAGAGGTCAAGGGTCAGAGCAGCCAGACCTGCAGGGACAATGCCCCAACCCTAGCTCTTGCTGTTCAAAGGAAGAGAGCATACACACAGCATTTCTGAGTTCCATTAGTTTCATATATCATCTGATTCCACACCTCATTTTTCCAACGAGAAACCAACAAAATTAAAAATTTTTGCTCAAGGTGAAACTGTGAGTTAGGAAATGAAAGGGACAGGATTAGACCCTGGCCGTCCTTGCTCCAGTTCTGGACAGCTTGTTCTACGTCGGGCCACGTCTGTCTTATAAGTGGCCTTGCAGTCCCCTGAGAACATAGGCCTCCAGTTTTAGAGGGGTGAGTCATGAAACATTTTCATCCAGTCCATTCTATCAGGGTCCTTTTCAAAAGAAGGCAGACCGGATCTTTTATTTGAATTGAAAACTGATGACATGCTTAGCGCTTACACACATGCTTCTTGGTTAGGGTTTCTCGATGGAGCACACAGTTCTGTGGAGCTGAAACTATTATTTTAAAATATGTGAACAATATAGCAGGTGTAAAGTCTTCTCCCATTTACCTCTATTTTGTATGCTTTTGAGAGAAAAGTACAATGCTTTTGAGAGAAAAGTAAAGGTGATATTACTGTTTGTTAGAATGAAGCAGCATTGTTCCTTCTTTAAGTTTCAGTGTAACTAAATAGCCAAATATCCCAAAAAATGGCTTCATTAAAAACAATTTTAAAACTGTTACCTTATTCATTGAGGAATCCATTAAGCACTTCCAAATTTATGTGTGATATAATAGAATGTAGCCATTGGCATTCCTATTGATTTTGATTGTGTATTTTGCTTGTTTGTGGAATTGCAGGAGTACCTACATAATTATTTGGAATTCTGCATTTTTCATTAATTTAATTGTTGATGTATATGAGTATGGGCTCATATGTATTTTATACTTTGGACTATAATCTAGTACTGCTTTTAAATGTTATTGTTCAAATACTTCCAGCTTTAGCCATTAGAAACTCTTTCGGTTGGCTCCCGTCCCTTTGACATACATCCATCAATGTAATTATTAATGTTTTTGAGCACTTCTCTAACTTCTAGCATTAAAAGATGTCCTGGACTCATCTATTATATGCTCTTCCCCAGCCATAGAATTATCCATTTCTCTCAGAAGCCTTGGTTCTTATGCTGAAGAATGGTATTAGAAACCAAAATCTGGGCACTAGGTATGTTTATTGCTACTGGGGTGTTTTTGCTTCTAGGTCCTTTTCGTTGGCAGAGAAAGGAAATATATATGTGCACATTAACCTTTGTATGTATGCATACTTTTAAATACTTTTGTATGTATCTGTATTAAGATAAATATCAGTTCATATCTAATGGGGTACAGGGCATGCTTCCCCAAAATATGATACCTGGGCATGTGAGAAAAACAGCGGAAGCAAGAAAGTCACTCTCACCTTTCTGTCACCCTTCTCCCATGAAGCAGGTTATAAGATCCTTATTCCAGAGGTGCCCTCCATTTATCCAGAGGAAAGAAGCATCTTTATCTTTGAAGACAAGGAAACAGAGAAGAATCTGAACAAACTGGTCTTACTAAGCTCCTCTCAGTTTATTACCATTAGATTATACCTCCTCTGTCCAATCATACTTCTTCACAACTGTCTACTTTTTCATCAGACCTACTATTTTAAAAAAATACACATTTAACTGTTTCTTCGGGTCTTCATTTCTGAAGTCTCATATAACATAATATGTATATAATAAATTGTATGCTTTTCTCTTGTTCATCTGTCCTTTGCTTTTAGGGATTGAGCCATGAACCTAAAGCGGGAAGAAAAAATATTTTATTTCCCCGACATACTGATGCCTCCAATTCTAATGCATTACCACATGGATCATTCTAGTCTTCTCCTCTTGCACAACTGTAACTTCTTTTCTTTGTTTTTTTGAGACAGCGTCTCACCCTGTCGCCCAGGCTGGAGTGCAGTGGCCCGATCATGGCTCACTGCAAGCTCCGCCTCCTGGGTTCACACCATTCTCCTACCTCAGCCTCCCGAGTAGCTGGGACTAAAGGTGTCTGCCACCACGCCCAGCTAATTTTTTGTATTTTTCGTAGAGATGGGGTTTCACCGTGTTAGCCAGGATGGTCTCGATCTCCTGACCTTGTGATCTGCTTGCCTGGGCCTCCCAAAGTGCTGGGCTTACAGGCGCAAACCACCGCGCCCGGCCTCTGTAACTTCTTAGTCCAACAGTGAGACACCTTGTTCCCACCATTTGCCATGCACTTAATTGCTCATTTTCAATATACATAAACAATTTGTACTTCCATGGGAAAAATAACCTTTATCCACTAGAGTACAGTGCTTATGTACCATTCTATTTGTCTTTAGTTTTACAGTTCCTACCCGTTTCCTAAGTTACTCAGAGCATCACCTTTTACCCAATACCCATCAGTGAAGTTATTTCATACATTCATAACACAGATATATATATTGTCACAGTCTGCATCCTCTCCTGGGACTCCTTGACTCCCAAATGGTTTTTTTTAATTTTCATAAATTAAGGTTCACCTTTGGTACTGTAAGGATCTGTAGGTTTTGATGAATGCATAGTGTCATTTCTACCATTATAGTATCATACAGAATAGCTTCACCTTTTAAAAAATCCCCTGTGCTTCTTTATATTTAATCCTACCCCCTTTCCAAACCTCTGGTGACTACTAATCTTTTGACTGTCTCTATAAAGTATATAACTTTTTCAGACTGACTTCTTTTACTTGGTAATATGCATTTAAAATCAAGCCATGTTTTTACATGGCTTGATGGGTCATTTATTTTTACTGCTAAATAGTATTCCATTGTATGGATGTAATATACCTTTTGTTCCACCTTTCGAAGGGTGTATCTACCTTTTGAAGGACGTCTTGGTCACTTTTAATTTTTGGTGATTATAAATAAAAGTGCTACCAATATTTGCATGCAGATTTTTGTGCAGACACAAGTTTTTACATTGGTTGTTGGTTAAATACCTAGGAGCATGATGATTGCTGGATTACGTAAGTCTATTATACTTAGCTTTGTAAGAAATTGTCAAATTGTCTCTCAAAGTTGTCCTATTATTTTTCATTCCCATCAGTGTAGTGAAAATCCTGTTTTTCTCTATCCCCATCAGCAGTTGGTATGGTCAGTTGTTTGGATTTTAATCATTCTAGTAGGTGTGTAGTGATATCTTGTCATTTTAACTTCATTGATAACAAAAGGTGAGCATCTTTTCATGTGTTTATTTGCCATCCACATATCTTTTTGGTGAGGTGCCTGTTCAGAAGTTTTGCCCATTTTTTAATTGAGTTTTTTTTATTGTTTTCTTATTGTTGAGTTTTAAGACTTCTTTGTATATTTTAGATCAAAGTCTTTTATCAGGTATCTGTTTGGCAAATATTTTCTCTCACTTTGTGGCTACAGAAACTGAGGCTAAGAAACTGTGACTACAGATATACATTCAACTGTATTTCTACATTAATGAAGACCCTAAATTTGCTATTTACAAAAGCTGAAGCAGATAGAGTTGAAGGCTTGAGAAGAGGTTAATTAGACTTGAGAAATTATATATTACCTTTAACTTGCAAGTGGTTATGACTCTTAAAATTATAAACAACATTATTTCCTTTTGATAAATCTCTCAATAGCTGACACTATTTGTTGCTTACCTAGCAGTCATTCTCCTATATTTCTTGCTAACTGCACTTCTGTTTTATTGTATTCAGGTGGCAGTATGCCCACGCCATGAATGTCCAAGCTATTTATAGTAATCCTATCCCCCTGCATCAATGTCCACATGAAAGTAACACCATTCTAGTCAATACTACGTAAGTAGAAGTATAGGAGATCACTTTCGCGAGGGTTTTCCTCCCTTAAAGAAATGAAGGCCACATGAGAAATGATTTCTTTCAATATCTCCCTCACTTCTGCTTCAGTTGCTCCCGTTTAAAAATGTGAAACCTGGAGTTTTGTCAGCCATCTTTCAACCATGAGGTGACCAGCCTGGAGACAAACGTCAACATGCTGAGAATGCTGAAATAGAAGAATGAAATGAGATTGGGTCTTTGATGACATTACTGAGCCATGGAACAAATTTTGGAAAGCTTGCCCTTAGATGTCTTGCTTGCTTTAGTGAAAATTCAACATCTATTATTGAGCTACTGCTTTTCGATCTTTACACATATGGCTACATATAGAGTTATATTTGTATGGAACACTGGAGTACACAGGGCAGAATCTTCTCAGACAGAAACAAGTTGCTCAAGGACTTCAGTGGCCTCAGGCACCCCCTCCTGGCCAGTTTTACAGTGCCTATGATTAGCACCTCATCTACCTGCAACCTACTCATGGCACACTGTAGCATACCAGTTAAGAAGTTCTTTTGGTTTCAACACATTCTGTAGAGACTGAACACATCCTAATTAAGTTATATACTGAGTACTGATTTAAAGTCATGCAAAATATTTCTTGTCATGGAGGTCAACTAACCCATCTATCAAATAGTGTCTAGTAAGAACAGGCTCACCTTTGCACTACTCTAACGGCCCAAACATGAGCAGAGCTGAGGAACTTCTTGGTCTTCTGGAATACACCTAGAGAGTTGGGTCATAAAGGGAAAATATATTTTACCTCTGTAGTTTTATTGTGTTTTAAATTTAATTACTTTGACATCTTATAATAGGCTAATATATTTAGAGGACATTATTTTTACAGTAAAAACACCTTTAAAGTGTGTGTCTAAGTTACTATTTGAACATCTGGATCCAATTCATAATATGGAAATCACATCAAACCAACTAAGTAAAAAGAATAACTAAAAACAGGTCATGTAACAAAAAGCTCTGAGAATTCAATGAAACCTCAATGTGTTCTCATGACCATCTTTCTAATATACTAAGAAGGTCTGGAGTTATTCCAGTTGCAGAGTTCCCTAATGATGAACTAAGATGACAGTGTTGTACTTACAATGGGTAATTTTTAAAGGGCTTACAAGGTCTCGTGTTCCAAATAAGGACTGTGTTCCCTAAAGAGGGAACATTTCTAAGCATTTCTTATTCATAATTAAATAGGTTTTCTGGCAGCAGACAATGAAATTCACAGGATTTATATTGACTCCTTCTGTTTGGGAATAAATTGTAGACTCCGGATATCTCTGAATCACATTCTATCCCTCAGATTTTTATTTATTGCTACAAGAGCTGCTGAAGCATAAATTTCTTGGAAACCAAGTACTTTCTTCAGGGAAAATGAGGCATATATCTGGGCTTTTTGAATAATCATTTCAGTTTATCTAAAGTGTGTGATCTATATATATGGATACATATACACATTAAATATACATATATTTAGTATGTATTTTAATACACATTTCTATGTATATTTTAATATAAATTTCAATTTTTATTTAATTTAGGTATAATCACTTACCTATTAACTTATTCAGCGAAATTATTTAACTCAGGCACCACCATGCGAAAGAGCATCTGTCACTAGTTAAGCCCTAAGGCTTGGATTTGACTACTAAGATTAACATAAGGTGTTGTTGTTGTTGTTGTTGTTTTTGCAAATATCGAATCATCAGCAAACAACAATGTTTGCAAAGTATGAAACTGTTTAAATGTTGAAATTGGCACTTTTCCTGGTGTTAGTGATTTGGGGTACAGTGTGTCCCATTCTTAATGTATGGATGGGGTAAAAGCTCATGAAAGCAAGACGCCTGCAGTCATGCCAGCTGGAAACACAATAGTAGCAAACCCTGAAGCCAGCAACACTGCAAGAACTGCCAGGGGAGCAAAGGCTCATCTTCTGTGGCTTTCTGACCAGTGCCAGTTCTTGTGCATGGGTATTGGCTAATTTCCAGAGCAGGCCACAGTATCGACTGGCTTTGTGGTACAAAAAAAGAGCTATTTTTTTTCTTCTACTCTTCATCCATGGAGTAGATCTAGTAGGGACAACTATGCTCAGGTTCTCCTAGACCCCCTGCAGAAGATAACAGCTCAGGGAAGAAGCAATCACATCTAATGGGACAATGTGAGCCCGAGGAATATGGAGCCCTTGGATTGTGGGCACTGGTTCTATTCACATTCAGAACAAAATTCAAATACACTTCTGGTTTTTTTTATCTCGCAGATAGGGCTCATTTTAAACTCCAATGGAAAAATGGGAGATGAGAATAAATGATGTTTAAAAATGTGACAGATGCTGTAGTTCAAAGCATCAAAGTCCACATCCATCTGACAGTTGCTCTATTACCTCTTGAAATAGACATCTCTCAGGTGGCTTTACTCAGGGGGACATAAGCATAACTGTTTTACAGAAATAACTCATTATATCTGATGACTCCCCCCTCCAAAGGACCACATTTCCACATTTTAAAAAATTCAGTCTTTCATATAAAACCTAGCAGTTTTCAATTGAGTTTTGAAGATAATTTACCTAATCCTCTCTTCCTAAGGCAAGGATTTAAGAAACCTAAAAAGAAACTGTCAGTGAAATATGACAGAAAAATACAAGGTTCAAACAAACAATGGGTAGAATGTTTTAAAAGGGTAGTCAAATGCATTATAATATGATAATATAACAAAGGAATAAAAAGTTTCCCCTGGAATGGGCAATTAGGAGGAATTTTTATATTTTTAAAGGCAGAAAGCTGGAAAACCCAATTTAAAAGTAAAATGTAAGGAAGAAATAGTGAGACACCAACTTTTTGAGAATTTAGATGAACAGATGAAGGAGATGGTAGTATATTGATGAAGAATACACATATGCAGCCAAAAGATTTTTTTTAGAATGAAAGAATCTTGAGCGCTTTATGAGGACAAACAAAGGTACAAATAGAAGTGGAAAGGAGCAACAGAGAATACTTGGTGGCGTAAGATTCCTGAAGAGATGGGAATGGATGTTATTGAGGGCAAAGATGGAGGGGTTGGCTTTGGCAAGGAGAAGGTTAGCCATTTCCTAGTCTGGAGGAAGGGGTCGGGATGAGAGAGGAAGTTGGGTTTGGTGAGGATTAAGGTAAGGAGACAGACAGAAGGTAAATAGAGGTCACATTTGGTGGCTTAGTTTTCCTCATATTAAAGGTATCTTGGGTGAAATTTTTCTTAAAAGGTGATAAAAGTCTTTGGGGGAAATTTTTCCTGAAGTCAAGTCCTTGTGCTTCAAATGATTCAGAGTGTGGCACATGAGACAAAATGATATTCATGGAGAATTGTGTAGAATATCTGTAAGTCCAAACGCAACAGCCTCAAGAAAACTTCCATGCTGAAAAATTATGTGCAGACCTATAACATGGGCATTGTGAAGATATCCCTTTAATATGTAACTTTTACATGTTACCAATTTGTTTTATTCTCTAAGTCCAGGAAGCATTCTTTCAGTGCAACACTTCAGCCCATTCAGCACTCATAGAGGACTTCCCGTGATGCTCAGATGCATCTTGTGGCAGCTTATCAGCCCACGCCCTCAGTATTCTTGTCAAGTGCACTTTAGCATTCCAAGAAATTTATTCTATAGTCAAGAAGCAGCTAGAGATTTTTCTTCTACTTGGTACTTTTCTGTTTCCTTTTTGCCTTTGACCTATGTTCTTTTATCAGGAACGTTATAAATATATAATTTTCCTATAAGTCTGTAAGTGGGTCCTGAATTATAGGCTTATCAATCCTCTTTTATATGTCTCAGGGAAAAACTAGAATTCAGTCTGAAAACATTGCCCTTGGATGTTCTAGTACAATTATGACCTTGGAGAAAATACAGTAGCTTTTCCCTAGGAATTGTATCTGACTGCCACTGATATCGTATAGATATTTTATATGAGAAAGAATAGAGGGTCACTTCAAACTTCATAAAGTACGTCCTAATAGTCACTTAAATGCAGGACTAGAAGATGACTGGGTTAGTAACCCACTTAGGCCGAGTGATAATAGATTTTCAAAGCTGAAAATGGAGAAAATATCAGGCTTGAAATATTGGTCAGAGGCTAACAGGCAGAAAGAATAATATAGCCATGTTGATTTTTATGATCGAGATAATTTATAATAAAAAGAATATAAAAATTGAATGTTCCTTTTACATTAAAAAATATTTTAAAATGAGATCTTCTCATTTCATGTAAAACATTTTTTGATTAGGACACTACAGCAATGCTCTGACAGGCATAAGCTGTGTTAACAGGGAGCATAGGGCAAGCAGAGAGAGGGCAGGAACCCAGCAACTGCTATGAGGTCGATCCCAGCAATGATGGTGGAAGGACTGGATCGTTTTCATCAAGTAATAGAGAATACATTGAATCCAGCTGGCCTGACTTAGCTGTTGAATTTGTTAGTCTATAATATTAAAACAATATATATTTTTGTATTAAGACTGACTAAATTTTTATACATTAAAGCAAAATTAAGCTTTTGTTGTTATTTCCAAAAGACCTTTATTTGTCAATTTGTCCATTTACTTAGCAAATGATTTCCTTCTTATTGTTCATATAGCTATTTTCTCGTTTCAGAAATGTTGTCCCATTTTGGGTTATAGGTCGAAGGTCTTGTCTAAAAATGTTGAAATGTACTATTCGCGAACAGAAAACTGAAAGTAGGGTATTTTTCACTTCTCTATGTTTTTAATATTTGCAGAAAGTTTATGTTCAGTTTTCATTTTGCAGCCTTATTTTTGTACTTTCTTTGTTGTTGTTGTTTAGGGATTAAATGTTATTTAAAATGCAATCACCTTCTAAGTTCCTACACTCAGTGTTAAAACTTTTAGTTTATAATTTTGGGCTTTAAAACTAAAACTTAGTTTTAAATTTCCCATATGAATCTCTATAATTTATTGTCAAATTTTAGAATTGTCTTTATCACTGTTAACTTTTTTCATGACGAAAAGCAAGAATATATTTAGGGATTCCAGGGTTGCTGTTTTTAATCACTGAAAATGATCTTTTACTTACTAATAAAGAAATAAGCTATTGGAGATAAGAAAGGACACAGAATAATACAGAATTTATTTTCTAGAACGTGTTCTCTTGCATCAGTGGTGCAAGTGGCTTCACAAATTAAATTGGAATGGAACCAACAACTTTTTCATGGTTCACTGAAAGGCCCTATAAAGAAACTCTAATCCACTAAGAAGCAGTGTTTAATGCATCAAAGTGTGTCATATCCCACCATTTAGCATTGTAGTTATACACAACTCTGTGGTATAACTCTGTGCATCCAGCCAAGGGACTCATAAGACATTGTACCAGTTTAGTTGGGGTGGTAGGATGCTTTGAGATGAAACCGTTTATAACCTTTTCTTCAAATACCCTAGACATTAGATTGTAGAAGGCTGGAATGTTTAAGTCTGTTCTAGTTCTCAGACATTTAACATGAAAGACAGCCATAGAGCTTATTTGTCCATTGATGTCTTACAGATGTTGTGGTTTTGGTTTTTTGTTGACTGATGAGTTAATTGTTGTTTACATAAAAACTCTCACTGCCCTGGATGCTAGAGTCACATCCACCTTTCAGTCAGTGTTGCAAAGAATAATACCAAGCCAAAAATATTTTTATCTTTTGAAGAAAAGAACCCCACATTTTACTGTGAAATAAAATACACATAAAGTACACAAAATAAAAGATGTCCAGCTCATTGGATTATTATAAAGCAAACACTCAGGCTAGTGAATTGACTTCTAGAACACCATTTTCTCCATGTGTTCTTTCCCCAGCCGAACGTCCTTCTCTTCAAAGATAAATGCTCTCCTGCCTTTAATAGTATACCTTCCCTTGCTTTGCTTCATTGAAGATACCTCATAAATAGGAATTCTTAAGGACTATAGTTTAATCTGCTTTTATTCAAAGAATCAGACAGCATGTGTTTAATTTCTGACTTCTTTTACTGATTGTTGTGATTGCAAGATGCCTCCTTGTTTGTAGCTGCAGTTCATTACCTTTCATTCTTGTATAGTATTCCAGTATATTCAAATTTATTAAATCCACTGTTGATGGGCTTGTAGGTTAATTCCAGTTTTGGACTATTATGAATTTTTACTGTTATGAGTAACTTTGTATTTACTATGATATTCTTATAAGCATTTGGTACACATGTGTTGTTTTATGTATGAGTGGAACTGCTGGGCCATAGAAAATACATACGCTCAATTTTAGAACTTTTCCTAGGTGGCTGTGGCAATTTACCCTGCCAATAGGATTGTATTGAAGTTCCTTTTGGCTTTATGTCTTCATCAACTCTTAGAATTGTCAGTTCTTTTAATTTTATTGATTCTGGTTGGATTCTCATTGGGAATGTAAGTTGCATTAATTTTAAATAGTTAGTGACCCTTTGGATACCCATTTTAACTGGTTGTTCAAGTCTTTTGCCAATTCCCCTTGGGAGTTATTCTTTTCTTGCTGATTTTGAGGAGTCTCCTATTATTCTTGCTATAACTGCCCTATCAGTTGTACTTGTATATATCCTTTCCCAGTCTATGGCTTACTTTTTCACTGTCATAATAGTATCTTTTGAAGAAAGAGCAGTTTTTATTAATTACTCAAAACTATCAACCTCTTACTCAATATATTTGACAACTTTATTGAATAATTTTTAACACCTCTCCCTTCCTCTATAAATTATTTTCATTAAGTATCAAGAATTCAAATGAACTAATGCTTGCCAGGAAAGAAATGATGGAAGGCAGTGAAAATTTTATTGAACTTTGATATATAATTATATAGTAAAAATGAAAGTAAAATAAAAAGTAAGCATAAAAATATTACTATTCAAAAGGAAAATTAATATATAAATATTTTCAACTATATTTATTTTATTTGGGGGATTATTTGTGTTGCTGTTGTTGCATTCTGCTGAGTCAATATTATTTTATCATAATGTCAGTATCTTACTTGAAATTCCTTTACAAAATTTCCTTACAAATTTCTTTACATATTTACTGGTTTTTCGACAAAAGTATAAATAATTTCAGGGCAAAAAACCCACACAACTATTTATTCCACAGCTTTCCTCTCTACCTATTGAAACTTTGGTTTGTATGTTTTTTGTCACACAGCTATAATAATGTTCTGAGTAAATAATTGTATAGCAACTAAGTGAATTTTCATAAACCTGAAAAATAAAAAGATAAAATGTTATGTCAGCAACATGATTTAGTTGTAACTATAATTGCAACTATAGGTATTTGTTTTTTTAAAAAAGTTACTGGATAGTTACTACTAAAAATCATTTACATAGAATATTATTATATGAGACTGTAATTAAGGGATCAAACCCAATTTCAAACTATTGGGTTTTAAAATACATAATAATTTAAAAGAATATATTTCAATTTGCATATGATTTTTTAAAAATCTAAGTTATAGTACTGCTTGTTAATATCAATTATGGTTCCTTTAATCAACACAAAATCCCTATGAGCTATCATTATCTAACTTTCAGATGAGGGATCAGGGTCTAGAGAATGTAAATAAACTGCTGAAGACCACACAGTTTATATGAAACAGAGCAATTATTAAAACATAGATCTTTTTAAATCTAAAATTCATGCTGCATTTACTATTATGTTCTGTAGAACTACCTGTTTTGTGTCAAATGGAAGCACTATAACCAAAACAATGTGAAAGGAAAAATATTCTAAGGATACTCAGAGGTCCAATATTAAGAAATGTCTGAATTGTTATAGAATGCTGGGAAAAAGCAAGGATATAGCATGACAGACTCCCTTGCCGTGCAATACTGAGACCATCCAGATGCAAAACCAATTAGAAAAGGCCAGAGAAAGAGCAAAAGAAAGAGAAATATTGTGAACATTGTTTTGTGAATAACTTAAACACAGGGTCTGTTTGCTATCATCTTTGATAATTTCTGAAATACGCTGCGTGATGATAGATTATATGCAGGTACTGAAGTGCTTTTTAAGGTACAACAGTGCCTGTGAATAAGGAGCGTGACCCACATAGATGTATTCCCAGAAAATCTAATCCATGAAAATCTGACTTTTCCATAGATGAAATAAAAAGTGATGACTCATATTATAAAAAAGATTCTTACTAAGAAAAATGATTCTTCAGGATTCCTTTAAATCCAAGCTCTTCTTATGCTTTTAGAAAACAATTCCATCTGCAGTAGTTGGATTTATACAAGATTTCTCAGGAATATATATGCTGCACAAAGTACTATAAGCCACATGTAAACTTGAATGAATGTACTATTTAGAAAAGATTCAAGAAAAAATAACCTGGAATAACAAAATCATATGCACAACCCAACTAATTCAAATATTTGTTTAATTTTAATTATTTATGATGCAGAATAAGGACAAATATATTATTGTAATCAAGATTTATAAGCTGAAGTGCATACTCAGCAATCTGAAATTCGAGTTTTGGCTCATTCAGACATGAAAATCCATGTCAGAGTTGGTTTATAAAGAAAACGTGTTCACCACTGTAACAAATACTTGTGTCAAAAGCATCAGCTTAAGGACGTGACCTAAATTGAATGAGTTAAGGCTGTATTTTCATGTCAGAATCTCATTGCTTGAGCAGTCTGAATACGTCATAATGACTTAAAGCAAGAGGAAAGGATTTCTGCAATTCCTCAGAACTAAGAATGCGGTGATTCATATTCTATTATGAGCTGAGACACAGTCAGGTGCATGCATTAACATGTTATTAAACATTCACAGATGAATTAAATTTACAAAGTTTAAAGTGAATAAATCAGCACATTTGTATTTGCCAGACAACAGCAACTGTATAAAGGCAAGTAATAATATCTTAATAATACAGTAATAGCAATAATCTGGAGAAATACTTTTTCATTTAAAGAAATTAAATGCATTTTAAAGAAAATTAAGGATGTTTCTCATCATTGAATATGACTTAATCTCTCTTTGCTCTTGTATATAGGCATTTCCGAAACAAATGAATTATTGTATATTCATGCAAAAATCCCTTCCTGTAAGAAGAGCTTGCTGTTCTTGGAATAGATGGCTCCTTGTTGTCCCAATACCAGTTCAAATGCCACCTCCTCAGAGCAGTTATCTATAATCCCTTGTCTAAAGCAGTCTTTCCTTTCCATTGTTCTCAGTAACAATCTATCACATGATCTTTTATTGTATGTAGCACTCATCCCTATCTGGAATTATTTTTTGATGTATTAGCTTATTTGTCTCCTTTTTAGTCTTCCTCCCTCTGAATGAAGCTTCATGGGAGAGAAAGAACCTTATACATATTCCTACAAGCACAAAATCCCCAGCCTTTAGAAGAGCTGGCACACAGCAGAGGTGCTCAGTTAACACGTGTTGAGTGCATGAATGAATACAGAAAGGGGTTTTAGCTGGCGTTTTAACTGGTTAAATATTTTGATGTTATATAATTAACATATCCCTGGAATATAGCTATGGCTAAATATAATGATCAAACATTAAAACAGTCTTGGTAATTAGAATAGTCTTTCATCCAATTTTTTATTTTAAACATAGTTATTGCCTTTGTGGAAGTTGCATTTTACATGGGAAGAGAGTGTTAAATAGGTGTCATGTAAGAAAAAGTTCAAAATATAAGGGAAGAGTGTAAAAGATGAAATTGATTCTGCAGTGTGTTCAAAAAGAACTCTAGAAAGAAATGCTTTTTAAGCTAAGACTAGGGTAACCACACAAGTTATGGTCCAAATAGAGACCCATTTGAGGGCAAACAGTGGTACTAAACATAATTAACTTACATGACTGATAATTTTACTTTTTTATACAGATGGATTTATAAAATAGTTCTCTAACACACTGGTTTTAAAAAATAAATCTGGTCTGGCATAGTGGCTCATGCCTGTAATCCTGGAACTTTGGAAGGCCAAGGCAGGAGGATCACTTGAGCCCAGGAGTTCAAGATCAGCCTAGGCAACACAGTGAGACCTCATTTCTACAAAAAAAATTTTAAAAACAAAAACCACAGTTAACTGAACGTGTTGATGTACACCTGAAGTCCCAGCTACTTGGGAGGGTGAGGTGGGAGAATCACCTGAGCCCAGGAGGTCGAGGCTCCAGTGAGCTGAGATCATGCCACTGCACTCCAGCCTGGGCATCAGAGCAAGACCCTGTCTCAAAATAAATAGATAAATAAATAAAATAAATAAATAAATAAAGTTTTTATTTAAAATGGACAAAAAGAGACATAACATGGGTGGTAGGCCGCCTTTGAGCTAGCCTTCAGTCTTCCTGGTATCCACATTCTGTGAAGTCCCTCCCCAAATTGAATCAGGGTTGGTTGTCAGGATTACAGAACATGGCAGAAGTGGCAGTGTGAGATTTTCAAGTAGATAATAAAAGGCATTGCCACTTCTGTGTTGCTCTCTTGGATTGTTCACTCTGAAGGAAGCCAGTGGCCAACTCAATCAGTCTGAGAAGAGGCCTGTGTGGGGAGGAACTGTGGCCTTCTGCCAGCCACCAGCACCAACCTGCCAATCATGTGAATGAGCCACTTTGGAAGTGGATCCTCCAGCCGCAGACAAACCTTCAGATGATTGCAGCTCTATCAGTACTTTGGCTGGGATCTCAAGAGAGACTCAGACAAACTGCTTCCAAATTTTTAACATACAGTAACTACATACAATACCTGTTTATTGTTTTAAGTCACCAAGTTTTAGAGTTACCTGTTATGCCGTAATAGATTTTAACAATTATTACAACAAATAATTCAATATGTGATCCTAGATCCTAGACTAGATCCTTAATCCTGCCCTGGAAGAAAAAAAATGCTGTAAAGAATATCATTGGGTCAATTGACAAAATTATTATATAGTGGTTAGATAAGAAAAAGGTATCATATGTGTATTGAATTTACTGGTAGTGATAACTGTACTATGGTTTTGTAAAAAGGTGTTTCTTACTCTTAGGCAATACACGATTAAGTATTTAGAAATAAAAGGCAAAATTTATGACACATACACTTTCAAAAATTTTAGAAGCAGACAGAAGAGGGAGATAAGGAGAGAAAAAGAGAAGGGATTAGAGAGTATGCAAATGACTAAAGCAAATGGAAAATATATTAACAATAAATGAATGTGGTTGAAGAGTATATGGCTATTCTGTGTGCAATTTTTTTTTTTTTTTTGAGACAAAGTCTTGCTCTGTCACCCAGGCCAGAGTGCAATGGCGTGGTCTCGGTTCACAGCAACCTCCACCTCGTGGGTTCAAGTGATTCTCCTGCCTCAGCCTCCCCAGTAGCTGGGATTACAGGGGTGCACCACCACGCCCTGCTAATTTTTGTATTTTTAGTAGAGACGGCGTTTCACTATGTTGGCCAGGCTGGTCTCAAACTCCTGACCTCAGGTGATCCACCCGCCTCGACGTCCCAAAGTGCTGGGATTACAGGTGTTAGCCACCATGCCCGGCCTCTGTGTGCAATTTTTATTCTTTCAAGTCTTCTATATATTTGACATTATTTCCTAATAAAAAGTTTAAAAATGTTTTCCAAACAATGGAAATATATAACTTGGTACCTTAAAGCAAAATTTGAAATCTTTAAATTAATCATATGAATATTAAAAGTAACATAAGCAATTAAATACTTGGTATATATTTGTATATTTTAATCAATTTCTTAGCTATAATTGTATCTAATACCACAACATTAGTATTTTTCTAAGGAATATATTTTTACTATGATCTATTATTCTTAATTATTTTCACAAAATTACTGGTAATCCTTAAAAAGTTGTATTTTGTTGCTGATTAATACCGTCAACTGAACTATCTCTGTAAAGCATAATGATATTTTAAATTCAGAAGTTCTCTCTGTTGTTTCTGAGGTACCTGGTAAAGTCAGAGCTGATTCTGCTAAATAATGGATAGGCTTATTTGTAATGTTTTGTATTAAATAATGTAAATATTTCAGCCCCAACAATTTGGTACCATCTTTTTGCCTCCTTTTGAGTACCTTTCTTGATAATATTTTCCATGAGGCAAAAGACATCAAGTAAGTTTCGTTAATTTGTGAATTTTTAATGCTTATCCAAATTTAGATGCTCAAAATCATGAGTCTTATCAATTACATTGTATTCTGGGATGGAATATAAATTTATACAATTAAAAATGGCTCCATCAAAAGTACCTTGAGATATTTCAAAAGTGAAATATTTAGTTTTGAAATGAAATTTTGCAAAGAAGTATGAGGGAAGCCTATGGGGTGTTATAATATTCTGTATTTTGATCAAGATAATAATTACATAGGTGTTAATGTGTGTATATATATGCATACATAAAAATCAAGCTATAACATAATCATCAAACAATAAAAATATATCCAACTATACCCTTATGGTCATTTTACACACTTTACTGTATGTATATTATACCTGGAAAAAAAAGTTAAATCTTGTATACCAGCAGAATTCTCATTATTTAATTTGTTCAATTCCTTTCTTGTTTTTGTGAAGATAAATATTGATATCTTTCTGGTTGTAAGATTTGGTTGTAATCATCACTGCAATTTTTAAAAGCTTCAAAACTGAAATTTTGGGCATATCCTTGGTTAAACACTTCAATTAAAAATATTCAACCGATTTTAAACAAATGCAACCAAAATTTGAAGGCTGATTTAATTTACAAAAAGATTCATTACTATTGTAGGACACAGGTTGACTTAAAGTAATTAATCAAAGGTGAAAACATTTCTAAAATCCAAAGAATGGCAAGCAGCAACATGGGAAAGTATATACAGCTCTGGTGGAGCTTTTTCTGTTTAACTCAACATCTGCTCCATCAACACAATTTTATCATTCAGTTAGATTGTTTGTGTGTATATATAACGATATTGTAAAATCTGACATCTACAGGTTCTATGTTGATTACTAGATATTGCTATTTGTTTGAACGTAATTATTACTTATGTGTACACCACAGAAGATAGAGGAAAATTTCTGCACCATAAGTTCCTTAATTTACTCAGAATATTGTCTTTATCAACATGCTATGCTCTACCACACACGTATTTTGTTCCTATTATCACCACAAAACAAATAACTTTTTGCTCAATTTTTAACTTAATCAAGTTTACAATAACATTCACAATGAGATAATATGTTTCACTTTCAGCAGAATGAACTTCTTAAAGCTTCTCTTTGATTTCATGAATTGTATGAAAAGAAAATCTATTATTGGAATTCACTTATTTTCTACGTGAAGTATTTAATGACCCTAATGTTATCCTCACATCATTTAACTGTCTGTGATTTTTTTTTCTCATAAAGCCACCACATTAACTACCATCACTTTAGGTTTCAAATATCTTAAAGAAAACTTGGAATCGACACAAACACTGTTAATTTAAAATAACAGGTAACTTGATCTAGATAAAAAGATGCGTTTCATGGATTGATATATAAACACACCTTCTGTAGTTGCTTCTGTGCCATCCATCACAGTGAATAGTAAATGTCAACAGTGTTTGCAAGTTACACATTCATCATCAACTATCTTGAGAGGTGAAAATTCAGTATTTAATTTTTCATTAAATATGCACTCCCATTGCTGCTGAAATAATTTATTGCAAAATAAAAACGCATTATAAGAAATAAAAAATAGTAACTTGATTTATTATTTATAACCAATAAAGGACAAAACAATTCTAGCAAGAACTTCCAGATTCTTCCATGTAAGTGCCATGGCCATACTATTGATCCTCTATTTCCTTCATGTCTTGGTCTTCTCAGGCTGCCAAAACAAAATACCATAAACGGTAACTTAACAGAAATTTTTTATTTCACAGTTCTGGAATCTGGAAGTCTGAGATCAGGGTGCTAGCATAGTTAGGTTCTGGTATAAGCTCTTTTTCTGGCTTATAAATAGCCACCTTTTACTGCAAAGAAAGAGGGAAAGGGGACGGAAGGAGGGAGGGAGGCGGAGAGAGAGAGAGAGAGAGAGCTTTTTCTCTTCTTCTAAAGTCACAGTTCTATTGATTAGGGCTTTCCCCTTATGATCTCATTTAACCTTAATTATTTTCTAAAGACTTGTCTATATCTGTATCTCCAGATATAGTCACGTCGGAGGTTAAAGCTTCAACATAGGAATTTGGTAGGGGGAAGGGGAGCATCCCTGACTACCCTAAACTTATGTCCTCATGATGGCAAAATACATTAATTCCATCCCAACAGTCCCCCAAGTTTTAACTCATTCCATCATTCCATCATCAACGCTGAAGTCTAAAGTCTCATCTAAATATTTTCTAAATCAGACATGGAAGAGGCTAGAGGTTTGATTCATCTGATGCAAAATTCCTCTCTAGCTGTGAACCTGTGTAACCAGGTGTGACAGGCATAGATAGGATAGCCATTCTCATTCCAAAAAAGGAGAATTAAGAAGGAAGGAAGGGTGATGGGTCCCAAGCAAGTCCAAAACCTAGCAAAGTAAATTCCATTACATCTTAAGGCTTTGAAATAATCCTCTGTGGTTCAGTGATCTGCCCTTCAGGCACACTAAGGTAGCAACCTTATCCCCATTGCTCTACAGGATAGAAGCATCCCCTTGGCTGTCTATGAGGGTCCCACCCACACAGCTGTCTGCAAGGTCCCACCTCCTCCCTAAGAAAGGCCTGCCTACACAGCCCTCCATGAGGGCATACCAATCTCTGAGGCACTAGCAGCATTTTCCTAGCCTGCTAAAACCAGATTGATGACTCTACCTATTAAAACAGAGCAGGAAATAGCTTTGTCCTCTGGGTCCGTGGTGGGCTTGGTAGCTCTGATGATCTCTGACTTGCCTTCAGGGTCAGTCTTCCATTTCTTGCATAGCTCTATCATCTGGTCCTGTAGAATCCAAATAGTCTGACAGTGTTCCTTCATTCATCCTTCTTTCTCTGTTCTCTTTAGTCCAAACTGGCAGTATTTTGCTGGCATAATCCCCTCTGTATCCCTGGATTCTTAAGTTAAGTCCATGAATAGCACTCTGGCTCTCTTTATAAAATGGTTGTTCAGCCACACCCTGAGTATTCTTTTCAAAACAAACTTTCTCATTGTTTGCAATATGGATAGGCTTCTAATAAGGCAGTAAAAAAAATAGTAACGGCTGATTTATTATTTATAACCAATTCTTATTTTTCAGTCCTTCAAATTCTGATTATTTTTGATAATCCCTTCTTTAATTCATCTTTCTTCTTTTGTATTTTCCTATAAGTAATCAGGAGGAACCAAGTTCCTCCTTCAATACTTTGTTTAGAAATCTCCTCTACTAATTTCATCAATTTCATCCAATTTTATCACTTGCACAAAACACTCCAACACCATTTGGCTAAGTTATGTGCTACTTTATCACTGGATTATCTTGTCTCCAATTTTCAACATGTGTCTCATTTCTATCTGAGACCTTGTCATAATCATTCTTGATATCCATATTTCTTGGATGCATCTCGAACTCTTTAGCCTTTACTTATTATCCAGTTCCAAAGACACCCCCACATGTTTAGGTATATATTGCAGCAGCATCCTAATTTACAGTACCAAAATCTATTTAGTAAGAGCTCTCAAAAGAAACAGAGCAAAATATGTGTGTGTGTAAGGATTTGGCTCATGTGATTATAGATGCTGAAAAGATCTGTAGTTGGTAGACCAAGGAAAGCCAATAGTATAGTTCCAGTCCATATATAAAGGCCAGAGAACCAGGAAAGCCAGTGGTATAAGTTCCACCCTGGAAGCCTGACACCCAAGTAGAGCCAAAGTTTTAGTTTAAATTTGAAGGCATGAAGAAAAAAAATTTCCCAGCTCAGACAGTCAGGCAGGAGGAGTTCCCTCTTATTCAGCCTTTTTTTTTTTTCTATTTAGTTCTTCAATTGATTGCATAAAGGCCACTTGCATTAGGGAAGGCAATCTGCTTTACTCAGTATACTAATTCGAATGTTAATCTCATTCAGAAATACCCTCACAGACACACCCAGAACAATGTTTAGCCATGGCTGGATGCCCCACGGCCCCATAGCCAAGTCAAGTTGACAGACAAAATTAACCCTTACACTGCATATATTTTGCATACACCTAGCTTGTAATTTCCCATGAATCCAATACTTGGTGGCTTGCCAACTTCATGAATCCACTAGCCTTAACATGTTCTAGGTTCAAATATTAAGTATTCCCCAAGCCTAGCTGATACTTAACCTTTAGTTCCTCATATGTAATTATTCTCTCACCACAAGGATTTTACACATGATGGTCTTTCTGTCTGAAAACACTCTTTTATATGCACTTTGCTTTTATTATTTTAATCATGTATATTAAAAAACAAGTGCACGAGACAAACCAAAAATGAAAGTAGAGACCACCATATCATGGAATATCTGATGTATCATGTTGAAGATTTTCAGATTCTTAAGGATATTGGGACATCACTGAAAGAGTTTAAGAATGGGAGGTACATCATCAGATTTGACATTTTAAAGTTCCATCTAGTACTATTGTGAAAAATATATTAGAGGGAAGTAAAAGACGTGGAGGGACTGTGAAAAGCTCAGGTGGCCCAGGTAGGAGGATGCATTAACTTCTACCAACATGATAGAGGTGGGGAGGGAAAGAAATTGATTTGAAAGATATCTACCTGTGGACTTGATCGAACTTGTTGGGTCCTCAGGAGGGGAGTGTGGGCTGTGTGTGTGTGTTTGTGTATGTGTGTGTGTATTTAGTCTGTGTATGTGTGTGTGTATACATATATATTTGGTGTGTGTATATATACATATATTTAGTTATATATATATATATTTAGTGCGTGTATATATATATACACACAGCCTATATATATACACACACAGCCTATATATATATATATACACACACACACACAGCCTATATGTATATATATATATACACACACACACACACACATATATAAAGTTTGGATAGAGAAGGATGTGTCAGCTAAGGAGACTATGAAGGAGCAGATAACGGCAAGAGGACAAGCAGAAGAATGTAGTATTCTGGAAGAGAAAGGATGTGAAGATTTCAGATGGGAAGGCTCAAATGGAGGGAAAATTGCTAGAAGTCAAGCAAGTAGGGAGCAGTGAGTGATATAAATGTCACTAGTCATTTTAACAAGATTTTTGATGCAGTGATAGGGGCAAAATTCATATTGGAGTAGATGGGGGAAAGAAAGATAAAAATAGCAAATGGAAAAAAAATTTAAGTTTGTTTGGAAAGAGTGAAGTAACTGAAAAAGAGTTGGAGATATGATTATTATTTTGAATTGAAATTTATACATACAAATAGACACTGACATTTTCCCACCACCATTCCCCAGATTACATATGCTGATTATAATTTAGAAAAGAAAACACAAATTGCTAATAATATGTCCTCTTAACATTGCTTATTTAAGTGATATCATTCATAGAAATATTCCAGAGGATTTTAAGATGAAAGGGAAACAATGCACTGATTTCTTCAATTGGAAAGTAGTGACATTAACTCACAGTATATCTTAAGTAACTTTTTAAAGCTAAATGAACCCTTGCTGAGTATAGCCATATGGTATACGTTTTGGGCTATGGGAATTAGGGTGAGAGGTCTTTAGGATTCCCTCACCTCACACAGAGGTGAGTAGCTCAAAACGAGAGCCTGGACATCTTCACACATCTGGAGTTGGTAAATGTTTTAAATTCTCAGTTTCCTAGTGTTTTGCTAATTTATAGTCACAATGAATTATTGTATCAGATCCCCTTGATGCCAATTTGTTCTTTGGGTCTGACACCACTTCTATTGTTTATTGATCTATTTTTGTCGTTACTGTTCTAGTTGGGGAATGCTGAACTATCACTCTTAATATATAAATGTAGAGACTATTACATGTGCAATTTATTGATAAGTTTAGGTTAAGTATAGGTCACACAGTGGCTCCCAAAGGGCTAAACCAGAGCAGATAAACAGCTATAGTAAGTCAAATTAATTAAATTAAATTAATTAAATCTCATTGATCAAGAGAGACTGCCATATTTTTTTTGTTATAATAACTTATATTAACCACTGAAGTAGTTGTTTTCATTTGAATGATAATTAGTGTTGCATTAGCAACAATGGGTATGGATTTTGGGTTTCAAAATGCAAAAACATTTTCCCCATGAAAACAAATATTCATTATACTTGGGCATTAAAGGAATTCAGTCTTTAACTATCCTTTTCCATAAACAAATTCACTGTGTAGGCAAGGAAAAACTGTTCTAAGTTACTATTTAGAGGAAATAAGAATTTATATCAGGTTCAGGTATTTTTTAAAGTGAAATATTCCTTTTATTATGGAATATATGGAGGTCAATAAATAATGTGTTCTAGTGCAGAAACAATAACAAACTGCTTCTTATAAGAAACTGCTCATTTTATAATGAAGAACATTTTTTATATGGATGTGTACCGTTAATATACTCTCTCTAGAGCATTAAATGTTCTTTGGACAAATAAGGGTAGTCATTCAGCGAATGTTACAGAAATCTTTCAAGAGTCCTGTTGAATGTTTCAAAACTTTATGTTTCACTCATCCTAAATTTAGTGGAACTTGAGGACAGTTGATATTTGGATCCAGGTGATAAACTTCCTGAATTTTTATTAGAAACCTAATAATAAAAGGCCAGTTAACAATTTTGTAATACAGCTCTTTGGGATTTTTTGGCTTTCTGCCATTCAACAGCCACAATATTTAAATTCTGGCTCAGACATGCACTTAAGTATTCATTAGGAACAAATCGATAAAACATTTACTGCCAGGTTGTATTAAATAGTAGAAAATTGCTACAAATGAGTACATTCTACAATATTCTTCTCTTCAGTATTCTAGAAATGTACCACCGAGATCAGAACTCTAATTGACATTTTGTGTTAGAGAAATAAGTTAATATTAGTGTTAATTTGTAGGTAAAATTACTATCTTCCATTTAGAAATAGTTTACTTCAGGTTTTATAATGATTTCTAATATTTTTTCCCCAATAACAAAATAGACCAAAAATGGAGATGCTCTGTTAATTATCTCATTTCACAATAAATTTACTTTTAATTATTTCATAGTTCCCATTTAAAAGGTAAGGCTTTAATTTATTATAGTTTTAAAATTAATGTATGTGTATATATTTAAGTGTATGTGTATACAAACAACCTTTCATCTCCACAAACCTTAAAGTCTTTTATAGGCTGGGCATGGTGACTCACACCTATAATCATAGCACTTTGGGAGGCAGAGGCAAAAAGCTCTCTTGCGCCCAGGATTTTGAAACCAGCCTGGGTGACATAGCGAGACCCCATCTCTACAAAAAATGTAAAAACTAGCAAATCGTGGTAGTGCATGCCTGTAGTCCCAGCTACTCAGGAGGCTGAAGCAGGAGGGTCACTTGAGCCTGGGAGGTTGAGACTTCAGTGGGCCAAGATCGCAACACTGCACTTCAGCCTAGGTGACAAGGTGAGACACTGTCTTACAAAAACTAAATGTAAGTATTTTATAAACCTCACATTAAGGACTGTTTCTTATTTCAGACGATAAACTCAGATAATCCCTCTTCCAAGTTAATATAATGAGTGGTCGGTTGTGGAAGGACAATGCATTCCCTGAAGTGACTTTCTTGGTAAACACCCTTCCTTCCTCTGACTCGTCACCCTTACCCCCCTCACCCCTGCAAGTGAGCCCAAATAGTTCATTCCCAAATCCAAAGCTTTACTCGGGCATCCAATTCAGGTCAATCACATCTCATGAAGATGCCTTTGGGTGTCTGTACCACTGAGGTGACAAGGGATGGTCTATGTGCCATGAAGAGGGAGCAGTTTAATGGGTCAGAATCTCTCTATGATACCTACAACACCACTGTTTACAATTTGTCCCTAATGGTGACCACAATACTCAAGAGTAATCAATCTATCAACTGCAATTTTTTCTAAGGAGTTGAGAGAAAAGATATCATGACACTCACTGGGTAGTTATTAGCACTGCTAAACTGAGAGTCATCAAAGTATGACAGTTAAGAATAAAGTGCTTAACACTGGAGTGACTGACTTCTAATCCTGCTTCTGGATTTTATTAAACTATGTGACCTCGAATAAAATTGATAAATTTCTTGGACCTCAGGTTTCTCTTTACACTAAGCATAATAATCACTACTTCCCAGGGTTGTCAGAAGGATTAAATCAGAGAATGCATGAAAAACTGAGCATGTAATGAGAAGAGTGCTATTTAGTTAGCTCTCAATAATGGTACCAATGTGGGCCTAATGAATATGGTCCTAGGAAATAATTAGAGAAGGAATTTCTGAATTTAGGATGATTCTAGATTTGGTAGAAATGGTCAAGTGGCTTTGAAAGAACAGAGAATCTTAACTAAAATGTTGGTTAACTCTTGCAAGAATCTGCAATATATCTCTAGTGATTACTTTTTAAAATCTTTATTTAAAGCCTGTAACAAGCACAAATGCCTTGCATATTCGTTTGTTGTATTCTGGAAATCAAGGAAAAATGTACTGAATTCCACATCCTGGGTTGGGTGTGGGAGTGGGGTGCATGTTTGTTTTCTGTCACCCCGTAACAAATTATGGCATATTTAGCGGCTTAAAACAGCATCATCTTATTAGCTCACCATTCCAGTTAAGATTAACTTGAATGATAAACACTCATTTATTAGTTCACAGTTTGTATGTCAGAAGTCCAGGCAAGTTTGATGGAATTCTCTGTTTAGGATCTCCCAAGGTCAGAATCAAGTTGTCAGCTGGGAAGCTTTCTAATCTGATGGCTCTGGAGAAGAATCTGCTTCCAAGCTCTTTCAGATTGCTGACAGAATTCAGATTCTTGCAATTGTAGGACTAAGGCCTTCTCTGCTTGCGGGCTCTCAGCCAGGGGTTACTCTCGCAATTAGAGGCCACTTTCCAGTCCTTGCACATGGTCTGCTCCATCTCCAAAGCCAGCAATGGCTCACTGAAACCTTCTCAGGCTTTAAATCTCTTTCCTGCTATCTTTTGGATAAAACGCTGCATTAAAGGGCTCATATAATTAGGCCAGAACCACCCAGGTAATATCCCTTGTCATTATCTCAAAGTCAACTAACTTAATTACATCTGCAACATCCCTTTTACCATGTAATGTAAGAGAACCACAGGAGTAACATCAGAGACAAAGGTTAAGGTGCCATTTAAAAATTGGAACCAACCCAAATGCCCAACAATGATAGACTGGATAAAGAAAATGTGGCACGTATACCCCATGGAATACTATGCAGCCATAAAAAAGGATGAGTTCATGTCCTTTGCGGGGACATAGATGAAGCTGGAAACAAATTCTCAGCAAACTAACACAGAAACAGAAAACCAAACACTGCATGTTCTAACTCATAAGTGGGAGTTGAACAATGAGAACACATGGACACAGGGAGGGGAACATCACACACTGGGGCCTGTCGTGAGGTGGGGGGCTAGGGAAGAAATAGCATTTGGAGAAATACCTAAATGTAGATGACAGGTTGGTGGGTGCAGCAAATCACCGATGGCACGTGTATGCCTATGTAACAAACCTAAATGTATCCCAGAACTCAAAGTATATTTAAAAAAAGAAAACAAAACAATTCTGCCTACCACAGAGAAATGGGAACAGTTCTATGGGCTGAGACCTAAGAGAGATCAGGAGTTTTACCCAAGTACAGAATAGAAGTGATCATGAAGACACAAACCCCAAGGGTACCCAGCAGAGGGGCTTGGCTGACATCTGCCTTACAGAACCTTGCTACAGATTATTTCAGGGCACCAGGAACCCTGACACAAAATAGATTTCACTGCCAAACCCATCAGTCATAAGAGGGAAATCCAGAACTCCTTAATGGCATGCAGCTCTTAGTGAAGGTTTCACATGCCCAGTGGCAAATCGTGTTTTCATCAGGATGGAATGTCATGGACATAAATATACTGTAAATAAAATTGGAGACATATGTTGCTGGAAACACAAAATAGAGAAACTCACTGTGAATTGAGGAAAATAAACCTTAAGATGATACTTTCAAGATATTGTAAAAATGTTGCAGCTCTTGAGTGGTTTTTATAACAGCGTAAGAGGATGACTATCTAAAGCTGTCACAAACAGCTCCTTGAAAATAACTGAATTCAGAACATGACTAATAAAATCTCAGGGATGTATATCAAAGGGGAGACCCAGGAGACTCTCACCTTTCATCCTCCATCCTGGAGGGCCACTTGTTCCTAGTTAGGGTTAGAGTATGGAGATTAACAGGGGAAATAAATAAGTTAATTTTGTTAATAAAGCATAATTTATATTGAGTAAAGTACAAAGATAATGTGTCTGATTCAGTTAATTATCACAAAATGAACACAATGTAACTCAGTTACTTATCACAAAGTGAACATGAATGTAACTCAGTTAATTATCAAAAATGAACACATACGTATTGTTCCAAATCAATAAAGAGAATGTCACCTGTGTTTCAGAAGCCTCCCCAAGCCTCTGTCCATTCACAGTGCCCAATCCCCTCCCTTGATAACTCTTTCCCTGGCTTTTAATATCCTAGATGAGTTTTGCCTGGTTTTCTATGCTATTTAAACATAGTTATATACTGCATATTCATTTGTGCCTGGCTCTTTTGCTCAGCATTATGTTGTCAAGTATAGATGTAGCTCATTCTCACTGCTACATAATATTCAATTGGATGAAGTCACCACAATGTATTTATCCATTCTACTGTGGTACATTTGGGTTGTTTCTAGTTTGGCTACTAAGAGTAGTGCCAGTATAAATATCCACACACAAATCCGCACCTTCTCACACCCAATTCTGTTTGTTGTATGCCTAGGAGAGGAATCGCTACATCATAGTGAATTCATACATTCAACATTAGTAGATGATATCAAACCCTTTTCCAAAGTGGCTGCACCAATACATCCCCACCTTCAAAAGCACTGTATGGATCTACCCAATATATGGTATTGTCCATCTTCCTAATTTTAGCAATTCTTCTGTATGTAGTGGTATTTCGTTGTGGTTTTCTTTTGCATTTCTCTGATCACAAATAAGGTTGTGTACTTTTAGTATGTTTACTAGCTATTTGGATATTCTTTTTTTTTTTTTTTTCTGAGATGGAGTTTCACTCTTGTTGCCCAGGCTGGAATACAATGGCACCGTCTTGGCTCCCTGCAACCTCTGCCTCCTGGGTTCAAGTGATTCTCCTGCCTCAGCCTCCTGAGTAGCTGGGATTACAGGCATGCACCACCACACCCGGCTAATTTTGTATTTTTAGTAGAGACAGGGTTTCTCCATGTTGGTCAGGCTAGTCTCGAACTCCTGACCTCAAGTGATCTGCCCGCCTCGGCCTCCCAAAGTGCTGGGATTACAGGCATGAGCCACTGCACCCAGCCTATTTGAATATTCTTATGTGGAGAGTGCTTATTCACTCTCCCTCATGTTTCTGTTGGGTTTTCTGTCTTCTTGTTTTTTATTTGTGGGATTTCTATATTTTGGATTTGAGAACTTTGTTGATTATAGATGATGTACAAAAGATCATCTCCCACTTTTTGGCTTCCTTATTCATGCTGTTTGTGGTGTCTTTCTCTCTTTTATTTTTATTTTTATTTTATTTTTTTGAGTCTCCCTCTGTTGCCCAGGCTGGAGTACAGGGGCTCAATCTCAGCTCACTGCAAGCTCCGCCTCCTGGGTTCACACCATTCTCCTCCCTCAGCCTCCTGAGTAGCTGGGACTATAGGAGCCCTCCATCACGCCCAGCTAGTTTTTTTTTTTTTTTTTTTAGTAGAGATGGGGTTTCATCGTGTTAGCCAGGATGGTCTCGATCTCCTGACCTCGTGATCTGCTTGCCTCAGCCTCCCAAAGTGCTGGGATTACAGGCACGAGCCACCGTGCCTGGCCTGTTTGTGATGTCTTTCTACAAATAAGAATTTTTAATTGTAAAGTCCAGTTTATTATTATTTTTTCTTCTTTCTGGTTAGTGTTATTTGTGAACTGATTGTGACACATTTCCTGGGAGGTTCTACTTCCATTTAGGGACTAGAAAGCCACAAGATAGCATTGCTCCCATCCTAACAAAAAGAAAAGGCTGAATCATTTACAAAGTCATAATTTTTTGGAAACCATCAGAGATCTGAGATTGCATGACAACCTAGTGAATTTAATGCCAAAGTGACAGGCCTCTTTGAGGAAAATCAGGAAACTCAAATTGTTTCAGATTTGGTGAGGCACAGGAGAAAGCGGCAGAAGCAAGTAAGAAGAAATCATTTCGCATTTTCACATATGCCTAAGGGCTGCATGTGAGCTCATATATCACTTTAGAGCAGGGATACCCATGGTACAGCCCATGGCCTGTTAGGAAGCAGGCAGCACAGCCGGAGGTGAGCAGGGAGAGCATTACCTTCTGGGCTCCACCTCATGTCAGATCAGCAGCAGCATTAGATTCTCACATGATCCACAGGATCCCCAGCCCTACTGCGAGTGTGAGCTGCACATGCAAGGAATCTAGGTTGTGTGCTCCTTAGGAGAATCTAACCAATGCCTCATGACCTGAGGTGGAACAGTTTCATCCTGAAACCAAACCCTGCTGCCCATGGAAAAATTGTCTTCCACAAAACTGGTCCCTGGTGCCAAAAAGCTTTGGGGACTGCTGAATCTGGGAGCTCAGACAGAAGGGGTGTGCACACTCATGCTTAGGCTCATTTTCGTGGGTCTGCACTCAGGACTTACAGGACAGATTGGAGGCAAGCAGTAGAGTGAGAAAGTGGCTCTCACTGGAGCAGGCATTCAAGGAGGGATCCACTGCTGCTGGGGCCTAATACAAAACTTCACCCACTTCCCTGGATCATTCACTCAAAGGAAGCAAATGCCATAAGGGCAGGCACAGCAATCCTCCTTGCACCCCAGGCTATCAAGTAAAGGGTAGAAGTGCCTCTGGTAGAGGGATCCACAGTGATCTGCCACTGTAGGAGAGACAAAGAGGAGAGCAAGACACTGCCCACAGTGGAGGCACATAAATTGCTAAAAACTAGGGGTATGGAAAGAAGAGTGAGACAAGCCCTCTGGCATCTATACTTGATTAGTTGGCTGTAAGTATTTGGCTTTACTTCTGGGTCCTGTATCCTGCTCCATCACTATGTGCCTATTTTTATACCAGTACCATGCTGTTTTGGTGACTATGATCTTATAGTATAGTTTGAAGTTGGGCAATGTGATTTGTCCAGATTTGTTCCTTTTGCTTAGTCTTGCTTTGGCTATGTAGGCTCTTTTTTGTTCCATATTAATTTTAGGATTATTTTTTCTCTTTCTGTGAAGAATGATGGTGGTACTTTGATGGGAATTGGATTGAATTTGTAGACTGGTTTTGGCAGTATGGTCATATTCACAATGTTGATTCTACCCATCCATGAGCATGGGAGGTGTTTCCATTTGTTTGTATCATCTGTGAATCTTTCAGCAGTGTTTTGTAGTTTTCTTTGTAGAGGTCTTTCACCTCCTTGGTTAGATATATTCCTAAGTTTGTTTGCCTTTTTTTGTAGTTTTTTTTTTTTTTTTTGGCAGCTATTGTAAAGGGGATTGAGTTCTTGATTTGATTCTCAGCTTGGTCACTGTTGGTGTATAGCAGTGCTACTGATTTGTGTACATTGATTTTGCATCCCGAAACTTTACTGAATTCATTTATTTGCAAACTGCATATGTAACAATGGACTAATATCTAGAACAAATGAAAACACTCAACAATTAAAAGAAACAATCCAGTTAGAAAATAGGTAAAATATATGAAAATACATTTTGTCAAAGAGGATTAGAAACAGGCACTTGTCCTGGAAAAATGAAAACTTGTTTTTACACAAAACCCTGTGCACTATTTTTTTTGATAGCCTTCTATATAGTAGCCCCAAACTAGAAAATATCTAGATGTCCTCAATAGGTGAATGGTTAAATAAACTGTGGTATATCCATACCATGGAGTACTATTTAGCAATAAAAAGAAAGGATCTATTGATTTATGCAACAACGTGGATGAATCTCCAGGGAATTATGCTAAGTGTAAAAAGCCAATTTCCAAAGATTACATGCTTTGTAATTCTGTGCATACAACATTCTTAAAAATGACAAAATTATAGAGATGGAGAACAATTTAATGACTGACAAGGATTAAGGAATAGTTGGGGGCAGAAGGGAAGCAGATGTGGCTATAAAAGGACAACATGCTGGGTACTTGTGGTGATAGAAATGTTCTATATCCTCACTATATTAATGTCAGTATTCTGGTTTTGACATTATAAGTTATTACAATTGGAGGAAACTAGGTAAATAATGCACAAGTCTCACTTTATTTTTTCTTACATGAATCCACCAATCTCTCTGTATTATTTCTTTCAAGTGCATGGAAAGCACAATTATCTCAAAGTTTAATTAAGAAGAAGTAAGTAAGAAGAGAACATGACATGACTTAGCAAAAGCATTAGAAAAACCCAGAGATTTCAAGTGATATTTTGCACTATATAGTGAAATGGTATTGTGTTACCAGAAACACCAAACAAATAAAACTCATGTAATTTTAGGCTTTATTCGGTGCCTAGAATATATAAACTGGTGGTTTCTATTTTTAGCTGGCCATTTTTAAGTGGTATGTTGCTAAATTCTGGGTACTGCACTTTAAGAGGAATTTAAAGGAAATTCAAAACCAAGATATAGGATGAGGAAGACACTGGAAACCATGCCATGCATAAAATATTTGGAGAAATGACAGTTTACCCACAAGACGGGACTCAGTGGTCACAGCACGGTACTCTTTAATTATCTGAAGAATTATTGTATGGAAGAATTACACCTTCTCTGTAAGATCCCAAGGAATAAAAACAGGACAAATTGGCATAAGTCAGAAGAAGAGAGATTTCAATTCGACATAAATGTGCCCCTTACCTGGAGTGAGTGGGAATCCTCCAACATAAAGTAGGCCTATTACAATTGTGTAACTATGAACAGGCAAATGTGGGTTGGTATATTGCAACAAGAGTGTGGGTGTGAGGCATGATTGCAACTTCTCAACTACATTGGCTTTCCCTGGGGGAGAGTTATCACCACAGACTTTATTTAGGATATTCATTGGTGGGCTGGTCAGCCTGAAAAAGTATCCAGCAGTTCAGCTTGAGGCTGTGTCACTCAAAATCCAGAACGACAGCATAACTTTGGTGCAGCTTGAGTAGAGATCGTTTATAAGTAGCTGCTTATGTCTCTAAGGAAAGTGGATCTGCACCAGATACCCGACTCAATAGATGTGATAGAGTATGATCTCCTGGTCTCTCATTAAATTTGGAACTGACCAAGGATAAAATTGGCCTATTTCATAGGTAGGGATCTTCTTCCAAAAGTGGTGTTCACACATTACAGAAGCAAAATGGTGACGTGCAAAGATTATGGGCTATGGGACATTCTAAGCTTGATCTCAGATTCTGGCCATTACACATTACTAGTTGTATGGCCTTGATCTATACCCTCTCTGGAACTCAGTATCCTTAGTCTCTCAGCTGAGATGATAAAAACATCTACCTCGAAGGGTTCATGTGATGGACTAAACAATGTATGCAAAGCACATAGCAATAGCAGAGTATCTAGAATCAGAGCAAGCATGCAATAGATAGTATTACTTTTCTTTCTCTTTCCCTGGTTGATGAAGTGTTAGGTATGTTAGAAATGAGATTTGGCCATGTGATGGACTTTTGAACTAAATGAGTGGCATTTAAGGCCCGTCTATGCCTGAAATAATTTTTACTGATTAGAAAGAGAGAGAGAGAGAGATGAAAACCAGTAAGCATAAGCTTTTCCTGGGAAAATCAAAATGTTAATAGGATAGTATTCAACTACCATTGCTTAAGTGTGTGAATTGGGAATGAGGGCCTATTCCCAGGCCACACACAGAACCGCTCCCCACTTGAACCCTAACTTCTAATCTTCCAGTGGCTCAAGTGGTGAGCCGTTCTGTGTGTGGCCTGGGAATAGGCCCTCATCCCCAACTCTGTGCCACACCATAATCAGGTCCTTGAAGGGCCCTCTTCTGTCCACAAGCACACAACATCACTTTAGAAGAATACCATTAGCTTTGGTGCTACCTTTTCCCCCGCTTGGTAGCATCATTCCACCTCTCCAGCCTTTTTTCTTCCTTTCTGACTTTTCCTGTGATCCAACTTTTCTCTTCTGCCAAAAGTTCTTATGGAAATAATTGAAGACAAATATTGGTGTGTACAGATTGATATTAAGTATCTAACAACAGTGTGGTATGGCATCAGACAATCAGAGTAAATGCAAACAACAGAAACACTGGGACAAAGTCCTGGAGTTCCTCTTCCATGAATCATTAACCCTTTAGTGGCTGGATGCTAGAGCAGCATTGTAGAGGGGCTGTACAAGAGTAAATAACACATAAGGGAAGAAGCTATATATCAACCAATATTAATATTAACAATCTGTATGGCCATCCTGACACATACATGCTAAATATCAGCCCTATTCTGAGGGAAAGGGTGGGTGTGTATGAAGTAAGGGTGTATGAGGCAGGGGAGAAGTGAAGGTGGGATGTATTCAACAGAAGCCTCGGGTACTTATATATACATTTGCCTGTGACTTACTCATGATGAATCTTTGATCTTGTTGGGAGGCCTTTTCCCAAAATGTCTGTGGACTTCCAGACAAGAATCCTCTATTTTTACCTCCCTTCACAACCACCCACCTAATTCACGTGTACTTTTTAAGAATGCAAACTTATTCAAGTTTTAGCCTACAAAAATATAACTAGGAACCTCCCTTGCAAATCTGCTGGAGAAAAAAAAAGCATTAAACAAATTCAGTTTCAAATAAGTTAAAATGTATTTAATTTTCCTCTGCATGATATCATAGATAAAAGGCTGTGATGCAATGAATGGAGAACAAATAGAATTGTGGTGTTTCTCATTGTCCTGCTAACTATTTATGTTATTTAACTTCACTGTCTTAATTTCTTACCCTGTAAAGTGAAGGAGTGTGGCTAAGACTATAAATTAATAAGTGTTTAAAAAACACAAAAAAGGGACAGGAGTAGGAAGACAAATGATATATTGAATTGCCGATAAAGTTAGAGTGAACAAAAACATTGTTGAATATAGGGTATTTCTTAGTTTTGTGATTTTTGAGAAATTTTATCACAGCTTGTATTTAGATTTATTATGCTGAATATATGTCATGGCTAAAGTCCATCATTATTCATTGGGATAGTAGGTTGAAACTACATTAACTCTTACAGCTAAATGGTTTATTTTACTGATGTTTGGTATTCTCATTAAAAATAATTAACATTCAAAGGTAAGGTTAAGAGAAAAGTCAATAAGGCTTAGGATAAATGAAAGTCAAAGTACAATCTATCATTTACAACCTTCAGGTAGAAATTTGCAGCTTAAATATAATCAGTGAAAGTCTTTGCTAACATTGGTTATTGCTTGGTACTAAGCTTAAGGACATTTTTCTTCTTTATTCCCTTTGAACTTTTCCCACAAGGAGTATACATTAATTTTATTATCAGAATAATAAAAAATTTATTACAAATAATTAGAAAACCTGTAAGTAGAAGATATAATAGGACTAATCTAGTAATTTGATGTATTTGATGGATATTAGCCAGTTGGTAGCCTTGGGTCTTTTTTGGGGGATAATACATTGAATGTATATAATATAGCATATAAGTAATCAAAATGCTTTGAACTTTATATATGTATATATTTTATAATGAGCTATAATATGACATGATGTAGTACAGAAATGGGAAAATAGGCTCTTGGATAAGTTAAATCACTTAATCAAACTCACTGTCTGGATAGTGTAAGTAAGAAAGCTACATTTAGATGTCACATCTTTTTATTCCCACCTGGATATTGAGCTCTAAAGCTCAATATCTTCAGTCTTATAAAGGTCATTAGGGTCACCACAGAGATGGACAGGTTCTTTAGATGACCAGAGAAACACTTCTATCTCACTCCTTTTAACATAGTGGAAATTAAAAAGCAGTCCAGATGAGGTGAATGCAAGAAATATGCTTCCAGGAAACAAATCAAATGAAGGTCCTTAAAAAGAACCTAGAATTCCCAAATGACTGAAAATGACAATTTATTGCACTCTTCTCTCAGGAAAGAGAGAAAACAGTGATATATCAGTTTCAGACAATAAGATGTCACCCAAGAGGTCAAGAGCAGGCTTAGGATGTATGGATGCTTAGGCAGGAGCAAGGGAATTTGGAAGTAGACGAGGTGTGGAATTCAAGAAGGATTTATTAGCAGCTTGTAGTAGGACTCCACCTTGGAGCTGAACTCCAATTTTGTTGTACAAAGAATAAAAAAGGATAGAAATATAGATATAGAATCTCAATTTGAAGAAACTAGGTTACTAAGAAACTTTTATTGCTTGTTATCAGACTCTATACAATAAGGTAAGAACTCAGTGATGGATTCTGGCATACAAGCAGAAAGCTACATTTAGGATGGCTCAGCTTTTCCCAAGAGTTTTTAGACACTAACCCATGTAGCAAAGAGGGGGTTATATCTATGCTTCTTATAATTATAGCTACAATTACTAAGATGTATAAAATATCTGCTAAGCTTTAGATACTGTACTTTATCTTTTAATGTTGATTATTTAATCCATTCAACCATCTTCCAAAATTAATACACAAAATTTTATTAAATAGTAAAAACACACATCTTGTTCTCATCTTGATATTCTGATATTTTATATTCATTTGATTTCTAAAGAAATAAGACTCAATGTTATAACATGTTCTCAGCCATACAGTGTTCATTACAAATACAAGTTGTATCTCAAGGCTAAATATCGCATTAAATTCCCACTGAGATGTGCAAATCTTCATAAAACTCACCATCATTTGAGAGAAAATAGAGGCTGGTGAGGAGGCATAAACTAACCAAGGGAGATCTGTGCCATTCTGTCTAAAGCTCAGAACAATTTTCTATATGTGATGTCTTCATCGTTAATTTCTCGGCCATTGCATTGTATCTTGTTTGCAATAGAGATTCCTAAGGAAAAAATGCTTCTATTTATGACATTTGAGCTCTCTCTGTTGATCTGCATTGCCATCTTCTATTTCCTTCGCACTATCGCTATTGTCCCTTCCAACTGCCATGCTGAGAATTTTCTACTATCCTTTAGGTTCTTACTATCTTCACTCCACCCTAAGAATAATATACATACAGGTAGATGCACATAGGCACACGTATGCAACTTTCCTGACAACCGCAAATATCTTCTGCTTTACTATGAAGATCTTAACTCTTAGGTTAACTCCTTTCCATCCTCTTAACATTCATCCCCTATGAAAGAACGAGAGTTATACTTTCCTATTTCTGCTTTACAAAAATAAACACAAAATATGCATTCTAATTTTGGTGGTTAGATAGGTATATACCGACCTATACTGACCTACTGACCTAATAAATAATATCAAGCTTGACAATTCCCATATAAAACTGTTTAATGTTTAATAATAATTCAATCATTTTGTGGCTGAGAATACTCTGAAAAGATCTACACATTCTTTCCTAATTTAACACACAAAATGGTATGCATAGTCCATTTTGGAATTCCTGCTCTTGAAACTGGAATGAATTCAATACCATATGGAAAAGTTCCCTTATATTCTTTTTCCATATGGCCATTCTGTAGATAAATTGATAGACCCTTTTTATGGAGCTTTCCTGCACTGGGATGATTTAAGTGGTATATACATTGCATAAAAACAACCTGAGCTTCATTTTAATGCACACTGTTGAGGAAAGATTTTATTGTTTCTCCTCAGGTTCTCTGTATTATTACTAGTACTGAGAGTTAAAAATGACTACAATTCCCCTCATTACAGCCAAATAGATATTTTTAAATTGATTTATCCACATATAAGTGATTCATAATCATCTCCATGATGAGCTATTTTTTACCATCCTTATATCATAAGAGATAAATATAAATCCCCATTTTATAGATTAGTAAGCAGGCCACCCTTGAAATTAGCAATTTAAATGCCAAAATGAGCTATCTCTATTCTGAGGTATTATCAATATCTCTTAAGCTTTTGAAATACTTTTAGCTGATTTGGCAACCTAACCATGAATGAGCATGAGAAGTTGATTCAATCTGTAAGTTGATGGGGAAGACCATGAATTACACGTGAGTAAAGACTCCATCTGTTGTGCTCTTTGCAGTGTCTCTCTCCCCAGGACTTGTTGCTGACACAGCGTAGGCACTCAATAAATACATATGGAGTAGAATAATAAGCCTCAATGCTGAAGTAGTCACATTGTTTTAAAGTGTTTTTTATTAGCATAATGAAAAGATTGCCAACAGGAATAAATAACCAATGCCTAAAACATTTTATTCTAAAGCAAAGATTTGTTTCTTCCTCCCTGTGCTAAGGCACACATCTATAAAAGCTGGCTTAATACTTAACACTTAAACATAGAGAGTGTATCAGTCAGACACAGTTGCATCAGTTAGAGTCACTGGCAGAAAACAGAATTCACTCTACCAAGATTAAGCAGAAAGGATTTATTCTAGTGTAGTAAACAGCAAAAGGATTGTTAAAAGGACCGGAGAAACAGGTTTTAGACTGAACTTCCAGGAAGAACACTGACAAACTGAGCTGCCATGAACATTTTGCCTTGACTAGGAAGCTGTAGAATCAGAAAGCTGACAAGGAGATTGAGCAATTGGTTGTTACAGTTGACATAATCTGCATAAACAAAATCGATGTTACTGACTCCACCTCTTTTCCAAACTAATCTGGTTCTATAGTCAAGACTCACAGAAATATATCTGATTGATGGAATTTAATTCACATCAAGAATGCTAGCTGCAAGGGGCTCTGGGAAAAATAATTTTAGCATTCCAACCTCAGCATTATATCAAGGCACACAATATAAGTGGCACAGAACTTTTGTGTCCCCATGACATGGTCCTCCACTGAATTCAGTTTTTAACTCCTTCCTACAAAATTAGAATTTCAAGCAATATGACATCACACATTACACAAATCCAAGGTTATTGGATATGCGAAGTCTGACCACTTTCCTCATCACCTGCCAGTCATAGATGAAATGGTGCTGCCACATCCCCAAAACAAAATGCCACAATTTAGTTAGGAAGTCATACTTAATGCAACACTGCTCTCAGATTAGACGTTTTGCTCAATTAATAGTTACAAAACATAGAAGATAGTAGAATGCTGTAACTGAAATACACGTATAAACAGAGCAGCAGAAAAAAAAATGTGTAAGAAAGAATAATTTCAGAAGCTGTAACACAGCTGTAGCACAACAGAGACTGCAGCAGCTGGCAGAGCAGCCTGGTATCCAGACAATACTAGATCCATGACCTTGGGTAAATCTCTTAAATTCGCTAAGCCTCAGTTTCCTCATCATGAAAATGGAGTAAATAAAGGTACATAACTCATAGAGTTTTCTGAGGGTTAATTGGGTTAGAATTGTGCCTTGAAGATTGTAAGTACACAATAAATGTTAGCTGTTTTAACTAATCAGTTAACAAATAAATCACATTTTCATCTAATATCTACTCTCAGCAGTAGGGCCTGAGAGGGATGCATGACAAAATATGACCCAATCCTGACTCCCAAGTGTATTACTCAGGGTTCTTTAAAGGGACCGAACTAACTGGATAGATGAATATATGAAGGGGAGTTTATTAGGCAAATTGACTCACACAATCACACAGTGAAGTCCCGCAACAGGGCGTCTGCAAGCTGAGGAGCCAGGAAGTCAATACGAGTCCCAAGACCTCAAAAGTAGGGAAGCCAATATTGCGCCTTCAGTCTGTGGCCAAAGGCCTGAAAGCCCCTGGCAAACCACTGGTGAAGGTCCAAGAGTCCAAAAGCTGAAGAACTTGGAGTCTGATGTTCGAGGGCAGGAAGCATCCAGCACAGGAAAAAGATGGAGGCCAGAAGACTCAGCCAGTCTAATCCTTCCATGTTCCTCTGCCTGCTTTTATCCTAGCCACACTGGCAGCTGATTAGATGGTGCCCACCCAGATTAGGGGTGTGTTTGCCTCTCCCAGTCCACTGACTCAAATGTTAATCTCCTTTGGCAACACCCTCACAGACACACCCAGGAACAGTGCTTTGCATCCTTCAATCCAATCAAATTGACACTCAATATTAACCATCACACCAAGATACTTAGAGTAGAATTCAGAAAAATTAGCAATCCAAGGCATTAGAAAGTGTTGTATATGACTAGTGAACATAACAGAGAAAGTTTTTGTTTTTCTTTATTTTTAGGAAAGGCCTTAAGAAGACAAGAAAGAATATTCATAGACAGCAGCAGCTTTGACCAGCAGAAATTGCCAGTATAAGATCAAGGATAATCTAGGGGGCAGTGTGGAAAACTTGGTTGAACTCATGTGGATCTTTCCAGCCGAAGTAATATCTAAAAACAGAAACCATCACAGGACATAGCATCATCTAGGACTCACAGGAAACATGGTTTGAGATAAAATGGATGAAACATTTTGGTTTTTGTTTTGATGCTATTTTTCTATAAACAAATAACATAAGTAATCAGGCATCTATTCAGAGGCTCTTATTCAGCATTTGTGTGATAAAGAAGGAATTAGACAAACATTGAAAACCAAAAATATATCAAAGCAAGTGACTTCCAAAAGTAAATTCAAATTATACCTATATGGTATAGCATTAAAACTGCCCACAGGAGATGTGATCATAGGTTCATTGAAAGATGCATAACTACGGCAACCTGAATCTGGCAAAGAAGAGTCCAATTTATGTAGAATTTCATATTTCTGTAAAAGTCTTAAAAGAATATTCATTTTGATTAGTCATTGTTGTGGAAGATATTTTAAAGAGGATATGTTTGACTTTTCTTCCCAAACCCTGTTAGAATGAATGAACTCACCTCTTTTTATATAGCCAGGCACTTCACAGAAAGGAATACTCTTTAGGATTAGTTTAGCCAAATGGAAGTTCTTTATCTGGAGTTGCAATAAACATCAACTTCCCCAAATTCAGGAAAAACAGTATGTTCGATACACATTTATTGAGCCTCTATTCCAAGCTCGTTACTTACCAGATGCTGTAGTGGGGGTACAAGGTTTAAGATGAGATTCCTGTTTGTAGAGATTATTCAATCTAATTGGGGAGTGAAATTATATATGGATGAAAAGGTGAATAATAAAAATAAAGTAAGACAAAAATACAAGAGATATTGTTGGGTAATGCATGAGTACACACACGCATACACAAGCACACACACACACACGGTTTTACAGGTTAAGTGTTACTATTCAAAGACATGAGATTACTAAGAGCTGACATAGACAAAATATTATTTGTGGTGGGTGAAAGGCTGACAAGAGTTGAACAGTTTTAACAGAGAGAAGGAAAGGTGTATTTCAAGTGTTGGAAAGAGAATGATCCAAATGCATTTTAAGAATACATAAGGCTAATATTTCACAAGTCTAGATATTTAGAGGGAACCAATGAAAATAAAAATGAAAACACAGTTTGGGGATGGATTGTGGAAGTCTTTGAGTGCCAGGATAAGGAATTAGTATTAATAGAGAAGGCAACAGAACACCACTGCAATGTTTTCAGCAGGAGAAGAAAAAGATAAATTAGTCTGGCAACATGCATGGGGTAATCTGGATGGAGGGAGATAAGCTGGATGAGAATTTTACAGAAAGCCAGTATGATATGCTGAGGGTCTAAACGAGACTGACATCTGTGAGTGGAGAGAGGAGAATGCAGAAGTGGAAGACATTCTTAAAGGAGAAAAAAAGATGGTGCTTATTAGGAAATAACTGGTATTGTAAAAGTGATGAAAATATTTTTCATTTCTGATGAAATAGAGAAAGATAGAGCAAGACGGAGAAGGAGAACAGGAGACAAAGACAGAAATTTGGCCTCTCTTCAGACTGAATTCCAAAGGGGAAAAATATTAAAAATTGTAGTCATGATTTTTGTGTCTTAATTCTTTAAAAGAACAACCTAGGGCAAATGTGTGTTTTTATCTTCTAAATAGAAACAAACTGAGAGGAGCTTTTTGACATTATTAAGTCCGTCATTAAGGCTCTTGGATTAACACGCTGCAGAGGTCCACTAATGGTGCTCTTGTTAAAAGAATTAATTGAAGAGGAGAAACTAATTGCTACACAATGGTCATCTAAAATATTCATCCATTACTGGCTCAAGGGATGGCCCACTGGGATGGCAATCACGGCACCAATGGGCTTTCTAGAATACTTGTTGGAGCTTACCCTAATTTCTAAGAGTCTTCTGGATCATTTACAGGCAACTATCAATTTATCATCAAATAATCTCAGTAAATCAGCCTACAATAAACATTATTAGAAAAAGAAAGAGAATGCTTGCAATAAAGTGGATTTCAGAGAGGGAAGAACTTGAAGCACGCTGCATTGGCACAGCATTCCTTTATGGCAAGTACTGTGTGAGCAGTAACAGAAACATCAGGCATTGAATGGAAACTACCTATGCATTCTCCATTTAAAAGTGTTTAATTTAGCATGAGAATTAACATATGCAAGTGGCATTATCAAGCACATTCTCTGAATTATTTGAAAGGCATATTTTCATGGGTTAAAAAGCTTCACTTGTGACTATGATTACTGTGAAAACTAGCACTACCTGATACATCTCTCCAAAGCCAAATGAAATATTAAATAAAGACTCGACACAGGAGGGTTTAATTCTGGTTTCTCTGATAAAAGTTGTCTACTGAAAACTATCAAGAGTTCAATGGTAGGAGAAAGATACACTTGCAGGAAAAAAAAAATGAATGAATGGATGAATGAATCCTCCTTGCTGGAAGTTCTCCACAATGTAGAATCTGTACAATTTTACATTGTCACTGGGCACTGTGAGCTCACTCTCCAAGTGGTGCCCTTTCAGTTCTGATACAAATCACTGTAAAGCAAAATGCAGTGCCCAGCTGGGAAAGCAGGTGTAAAATGGACCAACTAATTACAGCCTTGTCAAGTAATGGCTACAAGGCAACCAGTGACTGCCCTGCTAGTGAATTTTGGGTGATTTCAACCAATTGGATTAAGAAATAACAGAAAGGGAAAAAAAGCATATAAGCCACAGAGAGAGATGAGACCAAGATTGTAATGTTCTTTGATCGGAGAAGAGAAAGGGCAGAAGATTTTAGGAAATGGCCCATTAAGCCAAACATGGAAAGAAAAAGATGGATAGATTGTTTCAGGGCAACTTGGAGGTCTCTCACTTCGGTTTATTTACTGGGACTGCTGAGTTAGACTGGATCAAAAAAGGGGCCCCAGATGGACAACACTGCTTGCTCATTTGCAATCCACACTGGTAGACTTAACAGGCTTCCCAACAATCTTTTAAGAAGCTATAACTATGAAAACTTCTATGGATTGCAACCAGAAACAACCTCTAGTATCCTGAAACATTCAACAGCAAACAAAGCCTGAATGTCTGGGACAACAGCCACATTTCAATTTCCAAATCTGGGGCCTTTACTTTAAAATCTTCACAAAATGCAAACGGACTCTAACTCCCAAAGGGAAAAGAAAGTTATTACCAGGATCTACAAGGCTGCTCACTCTCCCCAGTATTCTTTGCCTAGGGGCCAGGAACACAGCATTTTAGCAGAATCCTGCTCAGCGAAGTAGAGGACATAGTCCAGATGGAGGAGTCACCTGCTTCCAGGCAATTCATAGACACAATTATTATTGTCTGGCTTCTATCCAGAACCAAAATAAGGAGTTTAATATGCTAGGTCCAATAACTATATTCCAGTTGATTCAGGAAGTTTTAGAGAAATAATACAATATTTTCAGGAAGGAGTTTCATTTGGAACTATGATGGTAAAAAAGAAAAATACCATCAATACTTTTAGTAAAAATTGTACTGCATTATTACATTGACATCAAATCATTCCTTTAGAAAATCTCCAAGTCAGGGTTGTCCTATAATATTTTAGAGTTTGTCTTTATGTATGTCAATAAAGATGCCAACAACAACTTCAACAAAAGAGACTGACTTATAAGGCAATCAACTGCTGCAAACATAGGTATGTGCACACTTGGAAAATAGATTATTTCAACTAGAGCCAAGGTTACTTGAGAATAACTCAACATCTGGGTAACTGTAATTCCTGTCTTACTAAGCTAATCAATGATATATGAACTAAAGATTTCTTAACAGAAATTATTTTTCCATTAGACTTGTGACCATAAATTGCTTATTATTTCCTACATGATAAGTAGTTTTCTAACACAGTAATTATTTTTTAAATAAAGAAGAAAAGTGTTCCTCTTCCTACAGTGTTCCAAAAAAGCATTTAAAGAGGTATACAAGATTTTAAAAACAGATGAAAAAGTTGGGAAGGATGGCAACAGACATTTCCAGGTTGTGGTTCAGAACTATTGAGTCATACATTGCTCCTTCCGCAATTCTGTATTCTCCCTGTATTCTATGATGTTGTCGCTAAAGAAAGTGTGCTAAAACATTATGTTTGTACCTACCATTCCTAGAAACATCCAGAACTATTGTATCCATGAGAGATATATGACATGCCATCATAAACATTAGCCAATTGCATTCTAATATTCTTATGGGCATGAAAGGCTCTTCAGGCTCAATGAACCAACATTTAGAATAAAAGCATGCTAAACACCATGTTATTGGTAAAGTCTTAACAAATGAAGTTTCTTTATATTTTTAGGACAATATTTTGAAGGTGTATAAAAGACTAGCCTAAAATATTTTAGTAAAATCCTTTCTTCCTCTTTTTCTCACTCATGTAAATCACAGTCTCTCATGGACTAAGCATCTGCCCCAGGAGTCAAAGATGTATTTAGTTCCTTGAAAAATGTCTGTTGAGTGTTGAGTATGTGCTAGATAGCATGCTAGGTTCAGTACAGTTACCTGATGCATGGAAGGAGCCAACAGACAACTAGTTTCCTTGTGCTACCTCTGTCGCATTCACTGACTCTATCCACTTTTGTGACCTCCCTTCTTGAGGATTAATACAGAATTTGAGAGGCAAGAGCTGATAGTAAACCAGAGGCTACTGCAGTAGAAAGTAGAGAGAAAACTGAGGGCATTAAAAGGTAAAAATAAGCATGTCTTGCTTATTGCTCACCTGATGGGTCATAGAAAGGGAGCTACCAAGATTCATTTACAGCTTTATAACTTGTATGACCCAGAGCACGATGGTGCCATTCAATATATAGGAAACACAAGCAGAGCAGTTGAGGGACAGGGATAGCAAATGTGAGCTCAGTTTTTAATGTGACATTTAAACTGCATTAAAACATTTACAGCAAAAGGTCTGCTAGAGTGTGAGATGTAGTTGTACAGGTCAGAAGAGTGAAGTGGATGGGAGGAGCAGACTGGGAGTTTTCAGTGATTAGATCATGGTTATAGTAGGAGAGCATGTGAGATGAAACAGGAAAGTGACTGGAGAAGAAGTTGGCCAACACTGGAGCCCTGTGACGTATCAGCCCTTAAAGGACAGCCAACAAAAGAGGAGTGCATGTAAAAAGCTCAGAATAAAAATGCAAGAGAGATCTGTCTTAGTCTAGCTTCCCCTCTCTAACCAGAGCCTGAGATAATGCCTTGGAGCAGATAGTTAATTTTGTTAAGTGATTCCAAATAATAGGGATGGGGAACTAGGGACTGTAGAACAAGGAATGGGAGAAAGTCAGTCCAAGGTGTCTTGTTGAGCACACCACTCTTATGGGCAATGGGGAGTCGGTCCTACTAGAGATCTCTAAGGAACCATGCAGAATGCTCCTCAAAGTTGTCCATGCCTTGAGACAGAAAGAGTGGGCATTTACCCATTCACAGCCTTCTGTTCCTAGTGGTTAACATGTGACCTTTGATTGTTGACTCTCTTGCACTTTTATATTTGGTGGTAAGAGGGAAGTTGGTTCATGTGGTAGTAGGAAGGAAGCCCTGAGATATACACATATATGTGAGGGAAGATGCTTCCAGTTTAGCAGTATGAGCAGGTAGGTGCACAGTCATAGCTGGAGTAAAAAAGAAGGGCCAAGAAAATAAGAGGTGGGGCACAAAAAGGTTTCATATGATCTATTCCTTGCTCATGCCCCATCCATCAAACACACTTTGATTTAGCAGCTGTCTGCAATTGCTAAAAAATACTTAATATACAAGGGTAAGTAGAACAACCTACACTCCCAGCTAATGTCACCCTTTTGCCTTTGTTAATATTACCATATCTTTCTTCTACCACCCATTCTAGATTTCCCTCATCCTCGGTCAGCACTGAAGTGGGTTTATCTTGCTCACTTGCAGAAGGGCTGATTTCATCCATGAGGAGATGGAGCTCAAAGCTGTTTAACTCTGGTTGCATTGCGATTGCCGCAATTGCTCATTTATAGTTGTCATTGGGCAGGAAAATAGGTGTACTTCATGGAGTCTAATGGCAATCAACTTGTCACCAAATGGCTGCCTGGAATCCTCAAGGATAGAACCACAATGTGATCCCAGCTTTAACTTTTGGTGCTGTAAGTTAGCCACTCAGCAGTGCCAGTAGCACTGATGGACATTAGTAAGAAAGAGCCCATTTAGTTGGGCCCATGCATGTCTTCTTTCCCTGCTACCATGGTGTATTAGGCTAAATCCAATCAGGGAACAAAAATCATACTATAGTTTAAACAGGGAAAGTTTAATATAAAAATAATACATGGATATTTAGATAAGGAGGGATGGGCTAGTAAGAAATCAAGAGAATCCTAAAGAATACAGGAATAGCAAACCAAAGGACTAGACACTACTCCTAGGGGTGAGATAGAGAACCAAGAAGAGGCTTCCCAACCTCAGGGCTGAGATCAAACCTTGGAGAGGATATGCATGTGTCTCACTGGATGGCAGTAAAGTCACTATGGTATCGTACTAGGAGAACTTGCTGGAAATCTGCTCCCTGAAACTTGCTGGGAATCTGTTCCCTAGGGTTCTGGGGAAAGTTGTTCATGGACAAAGGTACCCCCTAAGCACTGGGCTATAAAACCACCAGAGTGGGAGAAGCTGCTGGCTGCTGGGTGCTGTTGGCAGCCCTGCACTGCTGGGACCAGAGCTGGAGAGACCAGCAAGCTATAGGAGTCTGCCAAGCAAGTACAATGGAACCAAGAAGGAACAGTGATTCCCCCTGCAATGTCTCTCCCACCCACTCCACTAACAAAGCTTATAACATTGTGCCACCTGGTAAAGGAAAACTATTTAAAGGAACCATATCTATAGTCACAAAGTAGGCAAAAAGGTTGAATTTAGAGCTGGGAAGCAATAGCTAGATAACCTGCATACATACCCACACTGCTCATGGACCCATTGCAGAAGGATTCAGTCTCAACAGGAAGAAGCAGGCTGA